>NW_023660172.1:2500-5000 GCF_015228065.2 Penaeus monodon | reverse complement strand
TGTGTGTGTGCGTGTGTGTGGGGTTGTGTGTGGTGTGTTGGTGTGTTGTGTGTGTGTGGTGTGTGTGTATTATATATATATATATATATATATTATATATATATATATTATATATATTTCACACCACTATGACATATACATAAGATGATTTCGTAACCCATTTACAATAGCCCACGTGGGTTTACTATTAACTCAAAGGGCCGTTTAGAACCAAAAGCCAGAAAAAGCATAATGTTGTTTTTATCTGCCCTGTCGACCCCTCAGTCGTCCCCAGCCCCCCGATGATAAGGTCAGTCCAACCTTCGCCCTTCGGGCGGGGGCCGGGGTAGCACGACCCCGCGTCAGCCTTTACCCCAAGACCCGTCCGTGGTTCCCACGGTTTTGTACTCTTCTTTAATAAAGAGTCAACCCCTTTAAAAACACAATGATACCCCGCTAGCCATTTTTAAGGTTCTGAGTTTATATTGGGGGGCAGAGGGTTTTTGTGCCCTTTTTTGGGCCGCAAACGGACACACAGTCCCCAAAATCAGCTCAACCAGCTTCCATATCGAATTCTCCAAACCATGCGAGTACTTTTGGGGCCTTTTCATTCCTTTCCCTCCTTCTTCTCCATAAATGTTTTTAAGCGTATGTGCAGTCTTCTCACGTGGTTTTGTGGGTAAAAGTGCAAAGGACGAAATTGGCTGTTCTCACACTGTTTTCTAATCTTAGTTGCTTTTGGGATCATGGATTGGGTCAAGAAACATGAATATCGTTTTAACAAATATTTAAATTAAATTTCTTCATTATTAAAATTTTATATTTTTTAAAGGTAACAAATTTTTAACGCGTTTTGATTTTTTTATCACGAATATATATAATTTTTTTCTTTCCGTTGCACGTTTTCCCGTCTTGCCTGACGCACTTTTTCTTCCCCTTCCCGGGCAGTTAGGATGGGGAAGGGCCAAAAAGATGAACACTTGTTTTTTCCCCTAATTTTTGGGTTTTTGTTGTTGTTGTTTGGGAATACCCCTAAAAATTGTTCAGTTCATGGTGACAAATTTTTATCGGTATGGAGCATTTTTATATAAATTTATTATTTTGAGTTAGGTTAGGGTTCCCCATATCATATTCATGTAGGGACAGGGAAAACAAAAACGATTGGAGCTTTTTAGTTGGTGTGACCGCAGTTTAAGCTGTTCATTAATGTAGGGGGGTAGGGTGAGGCTAGAATAATTATTTTTTTATTAATCATGGCCCCTTTCACCTCTAGAAACCGCTTGTGTTTTTGGGGAAAACCTAAGGACGTGTGATTTGTGATAGTTGATATCCGTAGGGAAAGTTAGAGCGCTCATCACAGATACACAGAAAAGCTGGATTTTTTTGATTTCCGGGGTAGTTATTCCCTTTTAGGCATATTGGGGGTAGGTCCCCCCCGAAAGTCTGACATGGGTACCTCAGCAGTTCAAATTTTGATCCCGAGAAGATTTGCTTGCAGAAAGCTTTCGAAAATTTTTTTTACGTCACCCTTCATTTAAGCATACATTTGTCGATTCATTAATGTTTAATTTAATGTGGTGTTTAAATAAATTTTTTTTAAAGAGCATTGAATTTTCCAGTTTTGTTATATTGAACGTTTATTTCGGTTGTGAACTTTTTTGTGTGAGCTCACTCACTTTCATTCTATTTACCCCGCTGCACTACACACACACACACACACACAACCCGCTTATCCTCACTTCCAACAAGCAAAAGAACTGAAAACCTTTTTTTATAGGGTTTGTTTCAGGCATAAAGACCCAGTTGTATCTCTTTTGCCGCGATTTTGCAGTTTTTTTGAAGTACTCATACGGATGCATTTTTTTTTTTCTCTATTTCTTTTCGGTGACGACAATTGGTTTAAATAAAACCTTTGGAAATTTCGTTGTCGTTTTCCCTTTTTTCTCCCCATATCTATCAGAGACAGTTGTAGTTCAAACCATTCCATGGGGTCGCTTGATCCTCCCTCTCTTTTTTCTTCTTTTTCTTTAGAAGTAAAAAAAAAACGAAAAAAAAAACGAAAAAAATTTTAAAAGAAAAAATTAAAAAAATTTTTAAAATTTTATAAAAAAACAGGGCGTGACATTTTAATTCGTTGCCCTTTCTTTTTGTCTTTTTTATCTTTGGGCCCCTTCGTGAAATTGGTTTACCGATTCCTACACGGCACCCAAGGAGGGCCCCACGCAGTGCTATGGGAACGACATGACTGAAGTCGCCAGAGACTGTGGACCAGGTGTTTTTCATAGCCGGTATAAAACCTCCCGATGATGGTGGGAAAAGGTGCCGCATGCCGGAGCCCGTAGATCCAAGGGCCCGGAAATCCCAGCGCAAAAAACCAGTCACCCCAGATGCTGTGGGGAGCGCCCCCCCGTGGACGCCCCAGATCCAGTCAAACTCCGGGGCTCGTCAGGCACACACACACACACACCACACACCAACACACCACACCACACACACACCAACAATCACATACACACACCAA
>NW_023660171.1:0-19798 GCF_015228065.2 Penaeus monodon | reverse complement strand
CCCCCTTTTTCCTGTACCCTTTTTTTTTCCCTTTTTTTGGGTTTCCGCAGGATCGGGTTCCCCCCGACTATTATTACAGCGGACCGCGAAAACCCGACCCGGCCCCAGGAGGATCTGCTGCAAAACCCTTAGGGGCTGGGGGAAGGACTCATCGATGATTGAAGGGCCCCGGGCCCGGGATTTATCAAGAGGTTTTAAGCCGTCCATGATGTAGGGGACGGGCGCCCCTGCCGAGACCCCCGTAACCGCGAAGAACCAGGGACTCCCCAGCGCGGGTCCCCGTCGCCCCGGGTGCTGTGGAGGGCAACACCTGGAGGCCCCCACAGACAGTCAACTCCAGAGTGGCACAGGTATCATTTGCACTGAGATACTGCCCCTGCTGGACTTGTAGATCCAGTTTTAAGATTATGAGGATGTAGGATGAGATGCCGCAAGAAGGACCGGGGGATCGTGGGGATGGGGGAAGAGGACACCCCCTATTAACCCTGGAGGGGCCCCCTACGAGGAAGTCTAGAGAACCCAAAGTAAAGGAGGCCCGGCGAGACTTTCGAGGACGACGGATGAGGACGACAGGAACAGCACCACGAAGATGCACCAAAAATGAAAGCGGAAAAGAGAACGACCCACCAAGTTAGGTCCCCCTTTTCGGGCTATCAAGGCCCCTCGAGGGTGAGGTCGAGTAGATGGGACAGTGTACGATTTTAGCATATACATAAGTACCAATAGACCACAGGGTGTTTATCACGGGGCCCAAACCCCAAAAAAGACCCTTGGTCAGCGGGGGCGTAATGACGAGTTATCTGACCCCCTGCCCCACATTTCGTTCCAGGGGGGAAAAGGTCGGTACCTCCCCTCCGGGCAGGCGACCTGACACATGCCCCCCGGGTACCCCAGACATCATCTCGGGGTTTTCCCCATATGTGTTTTTGAACTTTAAAATAAAGAAAAAAACACAGACAAGTTCATACCCCTAAAAGCCTTTTACTAGAGTACTCTACTCTTACACACACAACCACACACACAAAAACCAAAAAAAAAAAAAACCAAAAATATTTAATATATAATAATATATATATTATATATTAAAAATATAGTATTAAAATTTTAAATAATTATATGATGATATATTATAATTAATTATATATATAAAATTATAATATATAAAATTAAATTATTTTATAGAAATATTTTTATATATAATATATATATATAAATAATAAATTAAAATATAATATATATATATAATAATATATTATATAAAATAAAATAGTATATTTTTAATAAAATATATATATAATAGATAAAATTATATATATATTATATAAAAATATATTATATATATATATAATTATATATATTGTATATATATATATGTATTTAATATTTTTAAAAGTTTTAATATATTTGCATGTATATATAAATTTTTAATATATAAAATTCATCAATCATCTAAAGGGGGGCTAACCCCCGACGGGGGGGGCGCAGGCCCGCATCACCCTTTCCCTTTTGGGGCCACGAGGACCCTCGAGGGGGTCTCCAGGGGCCCGGCCCATCTCTTTCCTAGGGACAGGGTTCGTCGGTCCCCAAGCCATGATTCCTGGAGTCCCACAGGTCCCTCCACCCAGGGTTTTGTCCGAGAGAGACAAGGTGGGCGGGGGCCGTCCAAGGGAGGCCTAGGGGGCCATATAGCCGATTTGGGCGACCCGGATTATGCAAGTAACAGGCCCCACCCAGTCTCACGGTGTAACCCCCGGGTTGGACACGTGTCCCCCAAACTGTCCCCCATGACCCGGCAAAGGGGACTTGTTAAAAAAGGCCAAGGCGAGACCCCAAGGCATGGATGCGTCCAGGTTTCGTTCCATGGAAAAAATGGAAGTATCAAGGCCTTAAAGACACGCGTTGGTCCTTCGCATGGTACCGACTCCCCAAACGCTCTTGTTGTCAGTTCGGCTCCTTTTTGCCAGACAACCCATTACGATTCCGGGTCTGAAAACCCGAGATGGGACTACGTCCCAAGGGATGAAAATTTTTCTGTGACTTCAACGCCTCGCCGCAAGATGGATCGACTGAACGGGTTCCCTAACGGGCCCCCCAAAATCCTAATCTTGGTTTGGCCCCGGAGCCCTCTGGCCTGGGGCTTCCCCTCATTGCAAAATCATCAAGAGCCGCCCAAGTGCCAAGGACTCAGTAGGATGGCAACATGTCGGCAAAGTCAAGGTCTGAGATTTTAATTCCCTAGTTTTGCTCCGCATGATTTGGCTATAGCTCTGCCCATTACCCAGTCCATCAAGTTTTGGAAAAGTGGGGTGAAAGGGAACCCTTCCCTCACCCTAAATTTAAAACAGGGAAGAAGTTCGACATACCCCCCCACACTTTACGCCTTTCAGTCCCAGTATAGAGGCGCTATAGGCCAATAATCTGTGTGGGGAATTCTCGACCTCGGATCTCCCATAGCGATCCCGTTTTGCACCGAGTAAAACGCCTTTTGAGGCGAGTGGGCTAAGCCCCACGACCAAACTACGACGGCTTTCCCAAAATTCTCGAAGCGTAGTATACGGTTATTGTGGACTTCCCAGGAAAATCGACTGCTCCGGTTTGGTGCCCAGTAGGTGGTTGCGGTCCTTTTCAGAAAAGGGGGCGAAACCCTTGCCGGTATGCTGAGCAGGTAATGCACGTAGGTACAGTCCCTCGATCCCCTTTCCCCTTCAGAGAGGGAGACCACCCCCCAGCAGGTCAGGGGGAAGGTACCAGACCCAAAAGGGAGTCGGATGTACAGGCCCGAGCCATAGGGTTTACCCCCCCCCCTTACAGCGCAGGGGTTCACAAGCCTGCAGCTTTCCCATCTTCAGCTGGAAAAACGCCCCCTAACCCCTGTTAGGGGGGGAGGGTCCCGCTGAGGGGGGGTCCGGCAAAAGGATGAGACTCGCTTTTCCTAACGGTTGGGGATCCAACCCGGAAAAAATGTTTTAAAATACTCAGCCCAAAGTTTACGAAAACCCCCAAAATCTGGATGAGTCCCTCCGCTATCGGCTGCAGTCATTGGAGGGGGGTTAGGGGTTCAGTTTTTTCAGGGTTTGGGAGGCAGGGCGAAGGGCATTTACCAGAAAAAGGGGCCCTTTGACCCCTCAGCAAGTTTCCCGATAAAATGTTCCTTGTCCCTTCTCACAGGTCCGAGCCCCCACGCACCAGGAAAAGACGCAAGACTTGATTCCCATTAGCCGAGCCTTGCGACACGCTTCAGTGCCTCTAAGTCTCCAGGGGGATGGTATTCTGCGTCCTTTGGGGGTACGCCCAAAGGATCCTGAGTTTCGAGTGTTACGCGCTTGAAGGCTCCCACGAGCAAAGGATCGCAGGTTGGGTTTTAGAACGGTCAGAGACCCGGGGGCGAACCCCCGGGGAAACCCCCCCTCCCTTTGTCTGCCCAAGTGAACACCTTAGGGTGGACTGGGGGGGACGGGGGGTTTTGAAGTGGACCCGCAAGGTACCCCAAGCCGTATGGTGGTGCCACAGAAAATAGCCTCCGGGAAACCCCGCAGTTTGGGGGATCCTCCATCGCGTGCTGACAAAAATGGGTCGATCCCTTGGCCACGTACCCGTATCGCGTCAAATCCAGCGATGCAGTTGGACGCTGATACCAGGAGCCAGAGTCCTATTTTTGGGACCTAGCAAAGTCCGGGGGAAGGGGCTATTCTCCTGGGGATCAGCCCCGAGCCATGGGGGCCGACAGACATCTCGAGCCACTCGGGCCAGCGATACCCCAGAAGTCGCCAAACAATCAATGTCTCGCCGGGGGCAAAAGTCGAAAGTGCGAGTTTGGGGGAACGCCTCTTTTTCACGGTTTTATGTACACGGTAGGAGCGTAACACAATAAAGACAAAGCCCAAAAACTGCTTCAGTTCAATGCATGATCGCTCATCAACCGGTGTCACTCGACTACCGCAGGCTGAAGTCAAATGGAGAGGGTATGGCTACAAACCCCGGAGGTGGTGACCATCGCTGCGGCCCCACCAGTAGTAGGGTAACCCCTCACACTGTGTGCCATACCAGGTCTTCACCTCTGAGGGGCAGACCTCAACTCCCCGCGCTTCAATTCCCCGTACAAGGTAACCGTTCGCTGCAAGGGGATGTTTCCAAGCGCTACCCGGAAAACACGCCCGAGGTTAAGCCTGGGGTGGTCCTCCGGGTGCAGCCACCTCTGCCCCCCCCCACCCAAACACCCCCAATAAAGGGGGTCGGCGGCTGGGGACCCCCTTCCACCTTTGGGGTTTCCCCCGGGCTTTCCCCCACAAAACTTTATGGGGGTTGGCGCCTGCCGGGCGCAGGCGGGGCGAGTAACTTGTTTTTCCCAAACCTGCACCCCGACATTTGCCGTCCCAGCGGGGCCCACACCCGCCTTTCTTCGGGGGGGGAGGGACAACAACCCCCCCCCAGATTTCCCTTTATTAAAAAAACGTTGCCGAGGTCATTGGGGGGAGGAGGACGGAAAGGCCCACCCCCCCAAGGCCCATTCCCCCGGGTGGAGGGGGCAATTTGGGACGAAACCCGAGGTGTCCACAGCCGGTGGGGGCCCTAATCCCTACCTTGGGGGTCCCGCTGTCCGAGATCCCCCCCAGATTTGCCTGGGACCGCAAGGGGACCCCGTACCATGGGTGGCAGAGGAGGCCGGGAGAAGTCTTTAAAGTGGAGGGTGTGACCTGGCAGGGGGGACTTATGCGGAAGCTGCTCCCTTTTTCGCCTAGGTGCAGGGGGGGAAGCTGCAACAGAAGGCAAGCATTAACACTATCTGGCTACCACACCATCGCTTCCCTCACCGCACTGAAGCACCCCCCCACATATATATTAAAATATAAATAAATATATATATATATATATTATAAATTTTATATTAAAATTTTATGCTGTTATATAAATATTTTAATATTTTTATTATAATATAATTTTTATTTTATTATTTAATATAATAAGCATGTATTATAAAATTACACACCACACACATTAATTTATATATAAATAAATATTAATTTTAAAATAAATATATATATATTATAAATATATATATATAATAGCTAGAGATTTCATATATACATATTTTTATCAATATATATATATATAAATTTTAATATAATTATTTTAAGAAAATTAATAAAAAATATTTATATATATATATTTATATAATATATATGTATATATGTAAAAAAAACGGAATAATCCTAATGGAGTCCACACAAAAGGATATAGATAAATTAGAAAGAGTTCAAAGAGCAGCCATAAGAATGTCTTACTACTTTGGAAGAAAGAAGAAAAAGAGGTGACATGATATGATGTTCAACTGTTTTTAAGGAGGGTTTAAATTTAGAAAAAGTGTTTTAAAATTTTTGAACCAAAAAGGGCGAGAGGACACAAAAAAAAGTTAAAAGTAAAAAGGGCAAAGAGTCATAAGTTCAAAAAAAAACTATTGAAATTCACACACAACACCACACAAAACCCACACACAACACACAACACAACACAAAAGTATATTTAGTTTATAATTTTAAAATTATATAAAACAATATATTTTATTATAAAATTATATATATGTTTTATGTATAGGGGATTATGTATATATATTCCATATTATATTTATAATAATATATATATTGTTGGGGGGGTTTGTGTGTGTGTGTGTGTGTGTGTGTGGGTGTGGTTTGTGTGTGTGTGGGGGGTTTTAAATTTTTAAAAATATAATATAAAATAAAATTTTTAAAATATAATTTATATATAATTTTTATATATAATAATATATATAATATAATAAATATAAAAATATAATTATATATATTATATATATATTATATAGATAATAATAAATAAAATTTTAAAATTTAAAATAATAATAAAAATTATATAATATACATAATGCAATATGTATTATATATATATATGGATAATATATATTATTATATATATATTATATTATGAATTTTATATTTTTAACATAAAAAAATTTTTTATAATACATTATTATATATATAAAATTTTAATAATAAAAATATATAAAATACTACATATAAAATTATTATATTAATAATATAATAATAATATAAAATTTTATTATATAAAATTTATATATATAAATATAATATATATATATAAAACACACACAAAATAAGTTGAAAATTATTATATTTTATATGTTATTGTTATATGTACATAGGGTACATAGTATATATGTTTTTAATGTTATATGATTATGTGATAGTAATATATATATGTTTAAAATTATATAATATATAAATATATATTTGTGCAACACCGATGCGGGTTTGAGCCATTTTGCCCTTACAGTTGACGAATTTTGATACTAGAGTGGCTATAAATGTTCTTTGAAAGGGAAAATGCTTTTATTTTGTGGTTCTCAAATCACCATCATGCCCCACGAGAGACCCCCCCACTATCGTTTTCTAGCCTGTTTTACCCAACTTTAGCAAACCCGTGAAAATTCACCTGACGCGCTGCACATGCACGTGCACGCACCGTAGCCCCAACACGGTTTTGCAAAAGGGGGGAAAAAGACCTAGAACGATAGTGGGTGTTAGAAACGGGGAAGGGAGCCCCTGTCCTCGAGGCGTCTCGGGGGAAATGATTTGGTTCTTCCGCGGGGGGCGATGACAGAAGCCTCGTAAGACAAAAGATATTTAAAAGTCGGGGAAAGGGGGTAAACGTAAGAGAAAAGATTCTTTTAACCGTGGGAAAAAAACACTCTCCCGTGTTAAAAAATATAAAAAAAAAAACACACTTCAAAAAAATTTTGGGCTATCCTCTATATTTTTTGGCAAACCCCTGAATGGAGTACTTCGAGTCTGATCTTCCCCCTTCCATTTTCCTTCGCCCTTCGGTTTGGCAAAAAAATATGCTTTGAGATTTACTCTTTTCGTGCTCTTTTAAACCCATCATGCAGGCTGACTTTCCCCAGGTGAACATCTTCGGCACTGGCCCCACTATCCCTCCCCCCCGAAGGTGGGGATTATCCCTTTCCTTGTGCCCTACTCATAAACAATACTAGGTCGACCTTACCCCCCTGGTGCAAAGCACAACTGTGGGTCAGGCGAGGCAGATATAATTGTATCTACGCCCCGCTGAGTTTGGTGTTCTAAATAGACATGGTAAGGCAGCCACATGGTCATTGGTAACAGAAAAGACCCACGATTGCCTATTGCTCGGGCCCCCTACTCGCACCCCCGCCCCGAGTGCTTTGATTTTTCCTCAAGGGGGACCTAATTTGGTGGTATTCTTTCGCGTGGATTTTCCCGGGCATTTTATGGCGTCGTCCTTCTCCCTCTTCTCCCGGGCCCCCGGTTTAATCTGTCCCTCCCGGCCCCAAAACCCCCTCGAAAGTCTCGCAAGGCCCCTTGACTTTGGATTTTGTCTAGACTTCCTCGATCCCCGTCCGGCCCCAACCAATGCATCCTGTCCACACATCCCCACAGATCTGTCCAGGAGTTGACTGGATCTGTGGGGGTCCCCCCAGGGGTCGCCCCTCCACAGATCCGGGCGATTTTAATTGTGGGAGTTCCTGCTCCCTTTTCTGGGTCTAGGCAGCGCCCGTCCATAAATCATGGGGAAATAAAAACCTGCTCTGACGAAAATCCTGGTCTGGGCCATGGATCTTCCGTGATTCCTTCCCCCAGCATCCTAAGGTGACCGGTTCTCGAGGATCTCCTTCGGTGCTGGTCGGTTTTCGTCGGTCCCGATGCTATAAAAAGTCGGGGAACCAAACTACATGTAAGGGCCAGATGTGAGGAAAAGAAAGGCAACAGAGGAGAGGGGGTGTTAAGTACCACTAGCCAGTTATTATATAATTTTTTTTATTTTTATTTTTTTCCCATTTTGTGTTTTTTTTCACAAAAATAAAGAAAAAATAGAAGAGGGAGACGCAGTAGCAATCCACATGGCCCTAGATGAACACCAACTGTCTCTGATAGATATGAGAGTAGATAAGGGAAACGACAACGGCAATACGCAAGGATTTACTTGAAACCCAATTGCCGGCACTAAGACAGCAACAAGCCCCATTAATGAAAGGTTTCAGTGTCTTTTTGTTACTTGGATGAGTGAGTGAGTGAGTAAGTGTGTGTGGTTGAATGAGAGTGAAAAATGAGAGTGACCTTTCACAGAGAATGAATCACAAAACAAAATTAACGTTCACTATAACAAAACTGAGGTAAATTAACATGCTAGCTATTTAAAATTATTTCAACTACCACATTGAATCCAACATTTAATGAATGTGACAGAATGTAACGCATTAAGGAAAGGGTGACGGTGAAAAAATATTCGCAAACTTTTAGCAAGCAAATCTTCTCGGTCAGAAAATCTGAACTGGGCCGAGGGGGAGCATGTGTAGCTATGCATGTTAGACTTCATGGGCAGGGGATCCTATACCCAATATGTCGTACATTGAAGCAAACCAAGCCAGGAAAATCATTACTAACCTGTCTTTTCTGTGGGACTGTGATGGGCGTTCGTGACATTCCTACAGGTATTACTACACAAATCACATGATTGCTTGGGATAACCCAAAACATGCAAGCAACTTCAAGAGGGGGAAATGAGGGGGGATTAATAAGTGAATAAAGATTCTAGCTTAAACCCATCCTACTTTATTTAAAACCACGTAACTGGGGTCACACCGACTCAAAAGTTGCCAATCGAACGAATAACGCAACACAACCCCAGGTTATATCAGGCAATCCTGTGTCAATGATATGGGGGGAGATCCTACGCTATGTTCAAAATAATAAATTCATATGAAATCGTGTTACAAGCTCCGTTCTAGCGCCAATAGAGTGTGTAACCATAGATTAATGTAACGGTGCTACAGTTAATCCCTAAGGCGTCAACAAAAACAATAACCAAATTATGGTCATCTCTTGACCTTTCCACGTCCCAAACCCACCGGAAAAGGAGAAAGTGAGGTCGGGTCAGGATGGGAAAACAAACGGTCATCTATTGACCTTTCCTCGTCCCAAGTGACCACAAGCGAAGAGAGAGTGCGGTCAGGTCGGGGTGAGGGGAGGAACAAATAAAAATTAAATGATATTCGTGATAAGATAAATCACGGACATGTTAATTTGTTCCAAATGAAACAACATAAATCTTTAAAAAATGAGAGAAATTAATTAACTACTTAAACTAACGAATGATATTCATGTTTGTTGACCAGATACCACGATCACACGGTAATGCGATCTGAGGTCAGGCAAATAGTTTGTGAGAATGTGCCATATGCTGTCACTTAGCATTTTTACCCAACAAAACTAATGGCTTAACATATTACCGGAGAAAAAGGAATGGAAAAAAATAATAGAAGGTGAAGGGCCCAAATGTGTACTTACGTGTTTTTTTTGTTTTTTTTCATAGAACGGTTTGAGCGGATTTTCTTCGAAGGCTTTGCGTTCGTGCTACAAGCCAAAAGGATGCAGCGACTACCCTGCCACAAGTCTGTAAGAGCTCTGTGAGTACTCTGGTACAGTGTCTAGCAGGGGTAGTCAACGTACTTACGACTCACAACACAGTAAGGGAACACACACTATGACGACCTTGGGTATGGGTAAGAGTGCTGCGCGGGTTCGTGGTGTCGAGTCAATCCGCCCGGAGGGGAAGGGCTAGGCCGACCTTACCATGCCAGGCGGTACGAACTGTCGGGTTAGGCGAGGTCAGATATAATTGTCATCTACCCCCTCGCTGATTTGGCGGTTCTAAATTAGACTCCGAGCCATGTGGTAACAGCCGCATGGTCTTTTGGTAACAGAAATAGACTTGTTTGGAGATTTGCGAAGTTCTGGCTTATGTAAATGCCATATATATATCATACATATATATACTATCAATGTAAAGTATAATCAATAATTATAAAGGGCTAAAGAAAAACATTAACTAGGGAACTAGGGAGTTCCTGTAGTCCTTGGGAAATTGCCTCAGCCATTCTCTTTTGCATAGGCCGAGCTAAGACCTCTTGCCGGTTGCTGTTTCTTTACTTTTACAATTTGGTAATATCTTTTTTAGGGATTAGAGCGATAAATTATATTTTATTAATATATCGCATAGGTATAATTTCTTGTTTTTTGTGTGTTTTTGGTGAAAGAATTAAATAAAATGATTGTGAATATTTCGTATTTTTTCCAATCTTGTTTGACAATTGATAAATACTAATCCCAAAAATGGGAAAATAACTGACTAAAATGAAAAAACTTTAAATAATACATTTATCATAAAAAAGGATTACAATACAATAACGAAAGTACTTTATGAATAATGAATGATGAAAATACATTAATGAAAGACCTCATAAAAATTAATTAATATATAATGATATTATGCTAACCTAATTAGTTGGCATTTTAATATGGAATGAATAGTGAATGAAATCTGTGAATGAACAAGAAGAAACTTGATAATCACTATTAGTACTTTAACGCAAGGACTGTTGTGTACGTGGTATTTAGCCATTCATATATCAGGCCATTGACGTCTATGATTCTGGCGACCGCATTAGGAGAATTAGAGTTCAGCAAGAGTGCTCTTCCCCGAATTCTCTTAGTGACATAACAGCCGTAACCAAACATATACATGTAATTCATATATATTACATATATATGTATATATATATATATGTATATATATAGTATATATATATATATATATATATAGTATTATATATATACATGTATATTATATAAATATATATGTGTTGGAGATGTTTATGTTGGCTTAATGAGGAGCCTAGGCATTGAGTGGAAGCAAACTCAGAGGTGTAGTAGTCTGTCTAATTAAGAAAAAAAAGTTTGGAAAAAAGAGTGGGAAGGAAGAATGGGGATAGGGGAAGGATAAGGGCGGAGGAAAATGAATTTTAGGAGATGAAAAAGGAGCCGGGGCTTAACCCAGCATGCGGGGTAAAGCTTGGGGTAATAGTTGCAGTGAGTTCTTGAAAATAGGAAACGGTTGAGGGTGGCCCAGCGCCATTTTGAATCTTTTGTGTTCAGTACGGGTGTCCTCGGGTGTATGCTGTTTGTGTGAGTGCAAGTGGTGTGTATGTAAGGAGAGATTTAATGTGTTTTGTATAGAAGCAGCTTTGTGCGTGGGGCCGCATATTTAAATCGATAAAGCGAATGTAAGGTGTTTCTTGCCAAGGCGGCCTTTGAATTGATATGCAATTGAAATCGAAAGTAGGTATCAAAGGTTAAACCAAGGGTGGTACAAGAGGATCTACTTGGAGAGGTGCTTGTAGTCTGTCGAAGGTGTTGAGGTAAATGCTGTCGTAAGGAGGAAGTTTTCGTGGTCTTACAAGAGAACTTTTGTTTTTTGCGTGTTAGTCTTGATATGCCATTAGGGTTCCATCTCGAGACGGTTTCGAATTTGTCATCAATGCGCTGAACCACCCCTGAAAGCGCATTGTGTCGAGCTAAGTGTGTACAGTCTTCAGCATTGAGGATAGTGAGTGAGTCTGTGTGTGGGGGGTCTAGTAGATCGTTTGGGGTATAATGTATAGAGTGTTGGGCTGAGTATGCTCCCCTGAGGTACTCCAGTGTGCACTGAAATGGTGCCTGAAACTTTGTTTAAGAATTTATTTTTAATTGCGATCATCAAGAAAAACTGCAGAGAACGTTTTAATCAAAGTTGGGAAGTTAAATGTTAGTGCACAGCTTGTACTTGAGGCCAGCATGCCAGACCGTGTCGAAAGCTCGCTCTACATCTTTTGTAACAAGAACAGTCGTCGGTATTTGTTGTTGTTTATGTAGTTTGTGATGATGTTGAGTGCATCCTGCGTCAGAGATGGCTTACGGATGAGGGTCATTAAAGTAGCTTAAAGGGAGAGGGAAAATAACCGTTAGCGAGAGAGGTGTTGTAACGGTGACTCAAAGCTTTTAGAAGGTTGTCAGGAAGGGGAAAAAGAGCGTCGTTTTCCGATCTGTGAGGAGCCTGGAACCTTACGAGGAAACCTCTTTATTTTTTTTTTTACTTCCTCACACAAGTTCGCAGGTGGTGTCCAGCCTATCTAGTCGAATAATTGGCTCTGGGTTAGTTCCTACCCTGTTCTCTTTACTCCAGGTACAATTTCTTGAATTCTGTCAGGAACAGGGGATGAGGAGGGTGAAGATAGAAAATTTGGGCCCCCTTTGATAACATCCATAGGATCTGAAACTTTTACGTTATTTGAATGGAGGTAGGGGAAGGGGGATAGGGACTATCTTTAAGCTGTCAAATTTTTTGCTAAATCTCGTGGATTTCGAACTCTGTACATTCTACATTTTAACTAAATCTGTCCAATTTTTGTGTCGGTCGTTAAACAAAGACTAGGATGGAAGTGTCTTCAAAGAATAGATAAGTCCCATCGAAAATAGTTTAATCTGTTTAAATTTTGAGGTTAAAAAACGACTTCCCAAAAAGGTCAGGAGACATTTTCTCCTTCAGATGGGTGAAACTGATTGCGAGTTTTATACTGAGACCGGGGATGGGGCTCAGCGGGTTGAGGCAATGGAGGCGAAGATGTAATTCCAATGCCCTTTTTATTGTTTGGGAATCAAGGCCCGTCCAGATTAAGTTCAAAGTTTGATAATTTAATTCGGATTTAAACTACTCCCAGTCTGCTTTTTAGCGAAACTGTTTTAGCGGTGATGTGGAAAATTTAATTAAGATGGGTATGTGGTCTGAACCAACGTTCGAAACCGGGTGTGTGTGTAGTAGGCAATTGCTGCCCTGTTTCCGAAAACAAGATCAGGGTGGCCCCTTTTATCTGGGTGTGTATGAGGTGAAGAAGTCGGGTCCTATTAGTGGAGTCTTTTGGTTTCAAAAGAAAAGAGTTTTCCTACCGTGTTTCTTGTTAGTGCTGTGAGTAGTGTTTGTGGTAGCGGCGATATTCCGGCAAAGAAAATGGGAGATTTGATAAATTTAATAAATTTTTTTAAGTCAGCAAAGAGGCAAATTATGTTTTTGGTTTTTTTATAGGCAGGATATAGGGCCCACAGGGCCTTTTTCCAGAAGTCGGGGGGCTGAATAGAGGGTGAGGAAAATCGGAGTGTGGTGGTTTTATGAGGATCAGGGGCCCCCTTTCAATCGTCCCGATTGCCTGGAGTGTAACCATAGGGCCCAATTTATACCATTGGGATGGATATAGAATTCAATAGGACCCAACCCGGGGGTTTTTGTTCTAGAAAGTGTAAAAAATATACGGATCGAAAAAAAAGACCTTACATTTTTCCTGAACGACGTTAGCATGCCATTTAGGTAGACCCATTTTTACCTGGGGTTTACCTTTCGTGGCGTAAACCCGACCTGCTAGCATTCCGTGATCGAGCCCGATTGACGGTTCCTCGAGGTCAGGCAGAGAGTCCTGCGAACAAACGCCCCCAGAAGGGCCACGGCAATGGTCCCTGTAAGGGGAGAGGGGGAGCTCTTCCTCGGGTTTGACGTCGATTCGGAGCCGCTATCTCGTCGTCAAAGATGGTGTCATCATACAGATGAAAGGGGTGCGGGACGGGGGACCCTTTTTTTGTCTTTTTTGGCGTGCTTTTTTGGGTGGTGGATCTTTTTCGCGTTTTCAGTATTTTTTGAGTGTTAGGGCTTTGCATTTTTCTTTGGTTTTTGTTGTGGGGGGGTTTAAAAATAAGGTCTTTGTGTGGAGAAATGAGGTCGGGGGTTAGTGTTTGCCCCTCATTTGCTGGGGTTTTGTGATTTGGCATATTCGGGGATGTATCTTGTCGTTTTTCGATAAATTGGGACAGCAATGCGGGGGAACCCTTTTCTTGTAACATGAAAAGGGCAATGTTTCGAATTTTTTGCATTGTATTTGCGGGAAATGAGGCTAGTGAAAAAAATGGCTTTTTTTTTAGGTTTGTGATTTAGGGGTAATTTTTTGTTGAATTGGGGGGTGGACCCGATTTGCCCTGGGGGTAGTTTGGGGGGTTTTAGGGGTGTTTTAGTCTAGGGGTTGTGGGGCTTTAAATATTTTTTTTTCTTTTGGGCAGGATCCCTAACTCAACATGCGCCCCCTCCGTGCAGAATTTGATTTTCTCCTTGCATTTGGGAAAGAAGTGATTTTACACTGCAGTGAGAGCATTGTGGTTGGTTCTGAGGTTTTTTGCCCAACCGTAGCATTTTTAACATTGTTCGATCTGAATAAAAACATTGGTTCTATGTTAAGGTGGACGATATATTAAAATCAGATCCCATGTGAGAAGTTTCTGGCTTTCTCTGGAGCAGAGACACAGATAACATTCGTGACTCGGGAGGCTGTAAACGCAAGAAAAAGTGACACCGTTTTGCAATATTTTTGGGTGATTTACTCACACATCCGGGGGGATCGCCCCGTCGATCTTTTAGTCACGACGTCATTTTACCCTCGTTTCGGAGAGGGGACGGGAGATAGCCTTGATCTTTCAATTTTTTTGGCCCGGTCGAAAGGAAAGGGGGGCATTGGGACAGTCACCTGAGCCCCAGTGGTTTTTAAAAAGATGTGGGGCTGCCACCCAGTGATCGTGATTCGGGGGAGCCACCCCACAAGGATGGGCTCTCCGTATATTTTAATTTAATGACAGTCCCCAAATAGCCATAGCTTTTGGGGATATGATGGGTCAAAAGGGGTTCACTCTAGCAGGGGGTAATTTTAAAAAAAAGGGGGTTTTAAAGGGGTTTGGGGTCAAAAAGGAGGGGCTCTACCTACCTATCGCTTTCTATCAGAAATTTCCCAATGGCAGCATAAGCTGCTGGAAGGAGTCAACGCTCTTTTTAACCCACCACAACAAAACCTTGGGGCCCAAGGTCCTGAAAGCCCTTTTAATTTTTTTTTCATCATTATTCATTTTTTAGTTTGCGAATTTTGGCTTTTTTTGGGCCCTTTTAAAAAGGGCCTGGCCTTTGTAGATTTTAGGCTTCATTTTGTTCTCTGACACTATGCTTACCGTGGGGCGGATTGCCAGCAGGCGCTCCTGCCGCATAGTGTAAGAATACGGCATAATTCATTACCAGCCCAAGGGCTGTTGTGGGCAGTCCTTGTCTCAGAAATTGTGTGTTCTTACAATTCTGTAAGAATGCACAAACGGGGCGTTCGGCTCGCCACAGTGCATGCAACACCTGTCTTCATGGTCACTTGTCTCTATGATCTGATTCTGTGAAAAATGACTTCGGTACCTCTTTTAAAATCCTTCAGAGAGAGCCAGTGGCTCATGCATCTGGCCGAGGGAAGGATCTCGTTTTCTCTCTGTGAAGCTGCGGGGAGAAAGGCATGAGCTGTGGCATTATACTTCTGCCTTAAGATTTTTCGGCTCGGTTTTATGATCATGAGTTTAGGGGCATACCCCTGTCAATGTCAGTGTCTGTCAGCAAGTCATTCCCTCTGATGCCTATGTGGCCTAGGGACCCAGTTTATGATTATTTTTTTACCTTTGCAAGAATCCTTTGTGCTATTGTGAGGATAGGGGTTTTAGAAGGTAGATGTTGTCTTTGAGTGAGCTTTGCTGTAGACAGTAAATGGCTCCCCTGGAATCTGTATGTATGACCACATGTCCTTCCCTCAGGGACGCGAGGGCTAGGGCTCCCATGATCGCAACTGCCTTGCCTGTAGCGAGGAGGTCATGGATCTTGATATATTTAAAGGGTACTCAGTAAATAGTTGAGGTGTGTCAGCATGATCCTCCCATCATCCCACAGCGAGATGGTAACTGATAGTTAAGATTTCATCACCAGACGAGAGGGGATGTCTAGTGTGATATGTGGCATCCCGGGGGAATGTCCCGAGCCCTGATAAGGTATTTGAGAAACTGTTAGAGGAACTAAAAAATTTTTAAATGTAGTGGCAGTAAAACCTTTTTTTAAAAAGAAAGTTGATGATTGGAACAGTTGGGACCAGCTCTCCTCACTTTTGAAAAGTTAGTCCTTCCCGAATCATTAAAGTTGACATGGTAACACCCAAGGTAAAGCCATATGTGCCCAACCCTATGCGGTGTTTCCACTGCCAGGGTTATGGGCATGGAGCCAACTCTAAGAAAAATAAACAAACCAAGGTATGTGTAAAGTGTCTACAACAGGTCATCAAGGAGAGACAACTGTCCAGTGCCAATATGCTGTTACCACTGCAAAGAAGCTCATGAAGCTTCTTCAGAGCAATGTAAAAGGTAAAAATTTGAAAGAGAAGTATTTGGGAATAAGGGCAAGGAGAAAGTTAGTTTTCCCCGAGGGAAAGTGATGTGCCCATGTGCTGTTTGCACAGCCAGGTAAGTCCTTTGTTTCAGGTCTAGCTCATCGTCCTTCCCACCAACCCGTGCCCTCTGGTGCTTCTTACACCACACACTCTGCCACTTCCTTTAAACCTCAGTCCCCAAATTTTGAAACTGCCCATGATGAGTAGGAGTGAGAGGTCTATTGAGGAGATCTCCCAAAGTCAAGTCTTTGGAGCCATCAGTTTAAAGGCTCCAGAGGCCTCAAGGGTGACAGCCCCAGCTGCCACCACATCCACAGGGGTCTCCACTGCTGGGCAGAATGCCCCTGAAGCAAAGGCTCAGGTATGCCTTTGCCAGGCAAAGGAATCCTGAGCCTGTTCAAAAAACTCATCTCAAAGTGGGATCTTTCGAAACCGTCAGGCAGGTCCAGGGGCCTCAACGTGGATGTGGGTGGCAGCTCACAGGGGCCTCTGCTACTAGACAGAATCCCCCTGAAGCAAAGGCTCAGGTCTGTCCTTTGCCCAGGCAAAAAATCCTGAGCCTTTAAAAAAGGAAAGCCTGTGGAAACTAGTTTCCACAGGTAACAACCTTCCAATGATACTCCCAAGACCCTGGAAAGGGACAGCCTAAAGGTGTGGGGCAAATCTTGACACAGGTGCTGCCAAACACCTTTTGAAGCCTGAAGAACTGGATAACCTAATCCAATGGAACTGTCTGGGAATTAATGCAAATGGGAAGAACTGCAAAATCTGATAGATTCATGTAACCCCGTTTTTATATGCCTACAGAAATTAGACCAGGGGAAAATGTCCCATTTCCCCGAGAGTCCAGTTCAAGCCCCTTATGGGACCTTTGACAATGTACCTCATGGAGGGGTAGCAGTAATGGTACATCAAGATATTTCCTTCCAGGCCATCCCCCTACAGACAACACTGCAAGTGAAGGCTGTGAGAATAGCCTTCCTCAAAATAATTTCAACATAGATGTTTTGAAGATTACTTGGGCAGTTGCCACATCCATTTCTACTCTTGGGAGATTTCAAGGGTTGGGCATCACCTCTGGGAAGATGCTTTGTGCAACCCTCGAGGAAGGGCCTTGGAGCCATTGTTTTTAAAGAATAGATGCGTTTTACTGAATAGTGACACTCCCCACATTTCCAAATTCAAACTGGACATTCCCCAAATTTATAGACCTATCAATATCCCCATCTTATTACAATTGAAATTCACTTGGCAGGTCATGGAAGACTTAAATGGAAGCGACCACTTTCCAATACTTTTGGAGGAGGTGAATGGTTTTCAAGCCAATGGAGTGCAGAGATGGCGACTTGAACATGCGGATGGAATTTTTTTAGATCAATGCATTTTTGCAAGGATCTGTAAATGATTTCCAATGTGTTCAAGATACTGTTAATCACATCACATTACGAATTCACCTTGCAGCAGAAGCATCCTTTCCCCAAAAGTAGGGGGCGGGTACCATCGACCCCCGGTACCATATTGAATGCCAGCAAACGTCAGAGCAAGAAAAGCTGCATTAAGGCAGTTGAAACGACGCCCCAGCATCGTACCTTGATCAATTACAAAAAGACCTAAGCTAAGGCCAGACGAGTGCTAAAAGGAAAACTAGACGGACATCATGGAGACAGTATGTCTCCCTTTATTAACTCTGGGACCCCCTTAGCATGGGTATGGGACAAGGGCATAAAATTGCTGGAAAGAGCAAATCCAGTCACAAAACCCGCTCTGAAGATAGATGGCATAATCATCCCCGGCAAAAAGAGATGTTGCAAATCCATGGCAGAGACTCCTCTGGAGCATCCCTACACTGTCCGATTCTCCACTCTTCAGGCTAAACAGGAACGACACCGGTCGTTTTTCAGTCATGGTGTGTGCACCTCAGGGCTGAGCGGAAAGAAGCTCGCCTGACCCTTTGCCACAGCTCTGTAAGGGTGGTTCAGTGGTCAAAGGACTCACACCATCCCAATCACTTTTTCCTGCCTGACTCTTGTGGCAGTTCCTTGGCATCCTGACTGCTTCCCTTAGGAGGACTATGTTGCAGGGGTTTTTTTGCCTTCGGAAATGTTTTCTACACATGTTCACTCTGTGGTTGACTTCCTTTAAACTCGTCATTAAAGTACCGGCGTCTTATAAAATCCTGGACCATGCCCCAGTTTTAGGTATAGTCTGTGAGGCTGCTTGATTTATGGCACTGATAAGTCTGACTTCAAGCACTTTCACGTTTTCCCCTTTGGGGGGGTTCTTTGTTTCTAAGACAGGGGGCCAGGATTCTAAAAAGGTTTGTCATTGGCCTTGTCTGTTTTCCATCTGGATTTGGTTGTGGATTTGGGCGGGCCCAGCACCAAGGGGGGTAAGAGTCCCCATAATGGTCATTGTGACGTCTTATCACACCCCACCTAATTCTCTCCCCCAGAGCCGCGGCCAGGGTGAGCTCTAGGCCCCCTCCTTGACAGCTTTGGCTTTTGGGTTGAGAAGAGCGATCTGGGGAAAACTCAAGCACGTTGGCTGTGAGGGCCCTGCCCCCCCGGTGCCCTGCAGGGAGTGGAGGGAGTGTGTGCATTGAAGTCTCCCCTATGACCTCGGTCTTGTGCCAGAGCACAACGGGTGAGTTAAATCCTACAGCTGGCTGCTATACACATTGTACGTTGGGGGGCCCCAGCCAGGGGGAATCTCTCCATTTTTGGGATTGGTGGCGAGCAACACTTTTTTTCCCTTATTAAACTTTTGGTTTCCTGCAGGAATTCAGGTTGTTGGTCTTTGGCAACCCCGGGAAAGCAACCGATTTTTTGTTGCATACCCAAAGCTTTACCCGTTTTTAGGGAATGTCGAAACCTCAAGTTTTGAGGGGAACTTTAAACTGTGGGAAACGCCTAGGGGGGCCGACCACCCTCAGAGGCTGTCTCCGGCTGGGTCATTTCGGGCCACCCTTTCGCCTTAAAACTGGGCTGCGTTCGTGGGGGCAGCAGCTGTTTTGGCGGTTTAGTTTGGTCCCCTTTGGGCGGGGGGATGTTGGGGTTGCCAGACTCTCCTGATTGACTGCTGGCCTGGAGAGTCCACCCCAAAAGAGTCCATCTGCTGGACAAAATTTAACAGAATGTTTTTGGTTGTGTACTCCTGCATGGACTGGACGAGCAACCAGTTTTGTTGTGAAGCACTATTGAGAACCGGGGCCCTGACAGTAGGGCCCAAAAAAATCAGGGATGACTTTGGGGGCAGTGGAAAATTGCTAAGATTTCCCCCTTACACAAAATTGTATTTGTTTTAAATATATTATATATATATATATATAAATATATATATAATATATATAATACAGTATAACATATATATGTAATATATGTATATTAATATATATATATATTATTATATATATATATAAAATAAAATAAAGTATTAAAAAGTATATATATTTTTGTTATATATAGTTTTTATTTTAAATTTTAATTTAAAAATTAATATATATAATATATATATATTTATATTAAAAATTTATATATATTAAAAATATAAAAATATATATAATAATATAAAATTATTATAAAAAAAATTTTTTAAAATTTTTTTTTTAAAAATTTTATATAT
>NW_023660170.1:2500-19805 GCF_015228065.2 Penaeus monodon | reverse complement strand
AAAAAAAAACCTTGTCGAAGAGGGTAAAAGGGGAAAGTTAATGCTACCAAAAAAAGTTAGGTAAGGAGGTTAAACACTAGACTAGGTCCCCTCAAACATAATGACTAACACCACCCCTTTTGGTGCATCAAACAGAAAGATAACCACTGAAAGTGATTAATAATCAATATCCTAACGAAATCATTACCCATGGGCATGATGTTACACACGGGCAGTGCTACAGATGACTCCCCGTGCTCCTCCCACCCACACCGCAATATTCACCATGTTTAACTTACCGAGATCGATAATTGATTCTGTTACAGCGAGGAAACCGCTCTCCTAATAAATGAAACAGTCAAAATCAATAATAAATAGGTCACACAGTCTGCTATGACAGATAATTACTGCTCCTCCTCACTGACCAGAATAAGAATACAATAAGTGTAAGGATTATAAAATTCGTCATACAATATATACCTTTATTTTCGATTGTAATAAACACTTTGGCAATATGCACCATGTTTGAACTTGTAACTGAATCGATAATCCTGTACAGACGAGTGATCACCCTCTTAATCAATCAAATCCAAATGTCCCTCTAATGATGCCAAACACGCTCACCTGAAGGATGTCTCCTCCTCCTCCTCCGAAGCAATAATAAGAATAGAATAAGAGGAAGAAGAAGCACACAAAACAAACAAACATGCATCCAGCTGCTGACATCGCAAATCCGAAAACAGGAAACTCCGCCTTCCTTCCTACTGCCCCGATCCACATCCTCATATCCGATAGGAAGCAATAATGGTAGAGGAAGAAGACGCAACAAACAATAGCACAAAAGACCATGGACGTACTATGCTGCACACCCAATTCCTCCCCCTCCCCCTCACACCCAATATTCACCATGTTTGAATTTGTAGCTGAATCGATAATTAATCCTGCTACAGACAGTGACCACGCCTTCTAATTCATCATAACCCATAAATGTCCCTCTAATGATGGACTAAACGCTCGCCTAAAGGTGTCTCTACTCCTCTCCAAAGCAATAATAAGAATAAAATAAGAGGAAGAAGAGCACACAAACAAACAAAAATGCATACAAGCTGCTGACATATGCAAATCCGAGAACAGGATGCGGGTCCATCCCCCGACCGCATTCCCCCATATTCCGTTACGAGCAATAATGGTAAAAGTCTTGACACGTCGGCTACGTTAATCGCCCAAAACATCCCAATATTAAGAATTCATTGCAATCAAAAGGATTATTAAAATTCGTTGCTGTATCAATATGTTTTATTAAGGTCTTCATATATGCCTTTAGTACAAACAAACAAATCAAATCATATCCCCCGATTCCATATAACGAGGATGATAATATGATCATTTCTTCTTCTCAGAGGTATGACGGTGGGTGCAGTCTCGTTTGAGGTGTAACCAACCAAGAAAAGGAAATCCATTTTAACCCTTACTAAGATTGACAATGTTCGCATTAACGTAAATATAAGACAAAAATATATGCATATGACACTATCCATTTCTCACTCCATATGCATATAAAAAAAAAATACTTGCAAAGACTATAATCAATATCTTTACAAATGTTACATGCATATATAACAAGATGCAACTCTAATAGAATATCTCTAACAGAAATTTCTTAACTTCGCGGAAACGATGATAAAAAAATTGCGAACTCCTCTCTTCTTTTAACATGTTATACTAGTCGTTCTTAACATCCCAAAGGTATCTTCATAATAAAATACAATTCAGTGAAAAGGATCATGAAACTCTTGTTGGTACCCAACATGCCTTTAATATGACTTTCAAGCTTACACAAACACGCGTCTTAACAGGTGATACACAAATAAGATAAAATAACAGGCTTATATTTTTTTGTGTAAATGTAAATGCGATAACTACCACTACACACGTTTGAAAATTGCAGGCTTATACAACAGGTTAATCACAATATAACAGGTGCAAACCCTAATAAGAATAAAACAGAAATTTCTTAACTTCGCGGAAAGATTGATAAGCTATCTTACATCCCAAGGCATCTTTCTATAAAATACAATTCACTCAAAAGGATCATGAACTCTTGTTGACTCAATATGTCTTATATGACTTTCACAACACACATCCTAACAGGCGATAATACAAATAAAATGCAAATAACAGCTTAAATTTTCTGTGTAAATGTAAATGCGATACCACTATCTCATATTTGAAAATTTCAGGCTTATACAACAGTTTAATTACCTAACAGTTGAAAAGTCCCGTTTTATTCTATTTAGAGAGCATTAATAAGGGTTTTCAACGCATCTGCGCGAGACCAAAGACGGTTTCCCCCTCCTATTTCCTCTGAACAGTTAATTATCTACCAACTAGGACACACCACCTGTCCCCACGTGCGAACCAGTTATGTTTTGCTAATTAACCTCAAGGCTGCAATGCTTTTTCCCAAAAGTTTCCCCGCCTCAGCTCTCAATTTTGTACAATCTATAATGCAAACTAGGAAATATGTTCAGCTTTCCCATATGTATAACTCTTGTCGTTCTACCCAATACAGTGATTCCCTTCTGATATAAAAAAAACCAGGGTAAACATGGATTAGGGACCTCTATTTTATGATGATATAAGAAAAAAGATGAATAGAACAGAAGGTGGAACTAGTCTTTCAGTAATTTACTCCCCTCCACAAAATTGTCTATAGTACCTCCCTACAAGTATATACAAGAAAAGGAACTATGCAACGGAACCACTAATGTTGGTTACTGTAGTTTCATTCATCTAGCAATTATGCTGTTTTTGTCTCTACAGAACGGGAAAAATATGTAAAAAGACCAATAACCTGCGACGGAATAATCCAACTAAACTTTACTTCTCGATTTCCCGCATGGTCTTTCTCACAGTCTACAAACATGCTATAAGAGACGGGGCTAGATAAGTTGGCTATCTTTAGTCGGACTACAGGGATTGTTGATTTTGTAGTTTGACTTTATCTAAGCAATCTGTTTTTTTTTTTTTTTTGTCTCATACAAGAACGTGGGAAATATTATAACACTGAACCAACAAATACCCTTGGCCGAAAGGGTATAATATCAACCAAATTTACTTCTCTCGTTTCCCCGTATTTGCCTTTCATCCTAAAAATAATGGCAGGCAAGAGATGGAGCTAGATAAGTTGTTATTCTTTAGATAACGATCACCTCAAAACCGCCGGACTATGGTGATTTACTTTATCGGGAAACGTACTTCGCCACCGCTTCTTAAGTAAACACATGCCATATATTTTTCTCAAATCTTCTCCATACAAGAGAGAAATAATTTTTTTACGTGGCACTGAATAAACTTGCACACTCGTCTCTTTAATATTTTCCTGAATATCTTAATACAAGTCATACAAAATGAAAAAAATATTATCTTAAACTCCTTTGGTTGCCTATGATTTTTTTTCACTATTTCCCTAGTTGTTGTAGTAGCGAAAACATTTAGGCCCGTATAAAAACTATTTTTGCTCTTCAAAAATCAAAACCCTGATAACCGCTGGACTTGGCTTTCACCTTGATTTATTTTTCCTTTTTGCACCTATGTCTATCAAAAACAAGAACTTTCTATAAGATATGAGACAGAGGTAAATAACATAACTCCCCATGTTGATAAAGGCTTTTATAATTGTACGTGTATTGGACAATGACTAAGTCAGATTCGCCTAAAGCCGGTATTTTTTGACCAAGGATAATGTTTACACACCCCATATCCCATCACCTACCCCCTCCCCCTTCTTGCCCCGATCCTTCTATCCCTCTCGTCTCCTTATTCCGCACCCCTTTCTGGTCCCCTCGCTTTTTTCTTCTCCCCTCTCTCCTACTTTCCCGATAAAGCTTCTTCTCCCTCTCTACCTACTCTTTTTTCCTCCTTGCTTGTTCCAGCCTTTTATTCTATCCCTTACTATCCTATCTCCATCCTATCCCTATCCGCCCTTATCCTGGTGCCGCATTTCCCCTCGTAGCCTCTTAATTTGCAACTCGGTCTTTCTTCTTCCGTCGTTTTTTCTCTTTCCTCTATCTCTACGCTAATTTCCCTCTTTTCCATTCCTTTTCCCTCCCGTTTGTCCTACCTTTTACCTTTTACCTATACTCTCCTCCTGCTTTCCGCATCCTATCCGCTATCCTATTCGCATCCTGCCCGAAATCCCACAGGGCGAGTCGAGCACTCCGGACCACTTCCCCTGCCAGCCTCTTTTCTTACGCTTATTTTTTTTGTACTACCTGGGTGGGGGGGCCCTTATGTTTTTATTTTACATGTATTTTTACATTTTTTTTTACCTTTTTTGGTACCATTTTTTTAAAGCTAAAAACCTATTCAACTGAGTTCCTTGCGTTATCTATGCAATACTTTAGACAAAGATTTCGGATGTGGGCGGAATAACAAACATCCACTTCTGCTGCGACTGCCTCATTTTTTATAACGTTTTTTATCTCTTGTATTGTAACACAGTTTTATTTTTTTATGGTTTCTTTTTACTTATTCCATCTTTTTTCATTTCCACTTTACTGCAAGATAAGGTTATTTATTTTAAGATTTTTATTAATGAATAACAATCGCAGGCAGATTCTTTTACGTCTTTTTTTTCCATAAATGTAATTCCTGACTGAATTTCTTTTAACTTTTCATTGTTTTTGGTACCTTTGTGTATATTTTCTGTAGTATAATAATTATTATTATTGATCTACTTTTTCATGTGCTACTCCGCCGCCGCGGGAGTTTAATGTTAACCCATGGTTTTTTTGACAACATCAAGGAAGGTGGCTCCTTTGACTTTGTTGTGACTACCCTTTGGTTTACCTGTCTGATTCTACACCGTGGATGCTGAAACAAGGTTGTACTGCCCCTTTTACTTGCCCAGTGTATTAACTGGGACGTGCCTTTTTATTTTACTATTTTACATACTGTGAACCATGTTGCTTCTTTGACTTTTATTTTTTACTTTCTCTGAATTTTACTTTTTTTACCTTGTTCTTTACTTGTTACTTTTATTCTTACTCACCTTTTACTCGTCTTTTATTGCAGCTTTTACTTCAGCTTTTACTTTTTCCCTCATTTTACCTTTTACTTGTTTTATCGTAGATGTTGGCGTATTTTATTCCTTTTAAGCCCTTCTGGCGTATTTTTACTCCTTTTTAAGCCCTTCTGGCAATTGGCTTTTACTTATTAACTTGTTTTACTTTGGTGCCTTCTGCACGGTTCTTTTGTTCATTCTAGATTTTGTATTTTTATCATGCATCTTCGTATTGGTCACGCTCCTGGTAGGCCTGCATCTCCGGGATTGTTTTGCTTGTGAGGTCGTGTGGGTTCCGAGCCTTCAGCTTAGTCCCCTCACCCCCTTTTTCGAGGAACGAACGGGGCCCCTCCTTTTCCTTGGCCCCTAAGCCTGAAGCCTCCCGCCTCACGGGTGGCCTCTTTTTTGGGTTCCTCTCTCACATAACCTTACATAAGTTATAGAGAAAGGGTTGAAAATCACAGTCCTAAAGGGGAAAAAGCCGAAGCAATATTTTCTAAATGACAAGTAAAAGCATTCGTTTAGGAGAAAAAATATTCGCATTACCTCATAATAAGGGAGGGAAAGCTTCTTTTCATAACAGAGAAAGCAAAACGCCCTTTTTTTCAAATACAGGGTGGTTGAAGTATATGTATATGAACTGAGCAGTTTTTTCAGACTTGGGAAAATATATGGTAAGTGTTAAAATGTTATAGCATTGCTATCATCTTTAACAAAAAGTCAGTTTGTTCTAAAGTCTTATTTATCTAAAGATGCCTTCCTAAACTCTGACAATGCTCCAGGAAATATCCAGATAACGGACGACCACAGACAGGTATCAGGAATACCCCTGCTTGTCACGAGATAATGACTTCACCGACATACTAAGACTATTAATGGACGGGTGAAGTGAGGAATAGAGCGAAAACCATGGAAGTATTTTTCCCCTCGTCTCCTTTCGTGAAGAACTGAATAGTTAATGAATATCTACCATGGAAATCGTGCCCCTTCAATCATTTGACCAAGGTAAACCCCCATGTTCTAGATAGCTAGAAAGTTTTAGAAATGCTCGCCTCGGTTGTTGATCTTCGTAGCACATCGTTCTTCACACCTACTCGTTCCACTAGCTCACGGTCTGTTCTCCCTATCAAACATGCCATATCTTGTTGGCGAGGCCTCCACCTTCTCCTAAATCTGCTCCTCCTCCCCTCTCCCCCTCGACTAAGCGCGATGCTGTATTTACCGCGAGGATGTAAAAAATGGTGATTATAATCATAATTGGAGCTATAACATAACTTCACACAACACTAAATATGTATTGACATTGATTGACTTAGAATTGGTGATGCTTATAGCCATATCAAGCTTGGAGGTTCCTTGCGAAGAAAACATAAAATTTGATAAAAGAAAACTTGAAAACAGTCATATGTCTTTCACTAGTTGTATAAAATAGGTAATTACTCGTATGGTTGAATTATACCCGTTGGCAAGGTTATTGTGTCCTTTTATAATATTTTCCCCGTTCTTGTAGGAGACAAAAAAAAAAAACATATTTGCTAGATAAATGAAACTACAATAATCAACAATCCCTGTAGTCCGACTTAAAGATAGCAACTTATCTAGCCCCGTCTCTTATAGCATGTTTGTAGACTGGTGAGAAAGACCATGACGGGGAAATCGAGAAGTAAAGTTTAGTTGGATTATTTCCCGTCGGCAGGTTATTTGTGTCTTTTTACAAATTTTTCCCGTTCTTGTAAGAGACAAAACAGCATATTTGCTAGATGAATGAAACTACAGTAACCAACATTAGTGGTTGCCGTTGCATAGTTCCTTTTCTTCATATACACTTGTAGGGAGGTACTATAGACAATTTTGTGGAGGGGGAGTAAATTATTGAAAAGCTAGTCCACCTTCTGTTCTGATTCATCTTTTCTTATATCATCATAAATAGAGGGTCCCTAATCGATGTTTACCATGGTCTTTTTATATCAGAAGGGAATGCACTGTATTGGCGTGCAAAGATACGCCCGTCTGCATAGAGTTATACATATGGGAAAGCTGAACATATTTCCTAGTTTGCATTGTAGATTGTACAAAATTGAGAGCTGAGGCGGGAACACTTTTTGGGAAAAGCATTGCATTGCCCCTTGAGGTTAATTAGGAAAACATAACTGGGTCGGCACGTGGGGGAAAGGTGGTGGTCCTAGTTGGTAGATAATTAACTGTTCAGGCGGAAATAGGAGGGGGAAACCCGTCTTTGGTCTCGCGCAGATGCGTTGAAAACCCTATTAATGCTCTCTAAATAGAATAAAACCGGCGACTTTTCAACCTGTTAGGTAATTAACCTGTTGTATAAGCCTGAAATTTTCAAACATAAGAGATAGTGGATATTGTAGTGAACTATCTTTTGAGGGGATCCCAAGCTATTTGGGGCAGAGCTGGACGCATGGAACTTCCACTCATGGCCACAGGGACCAGTATTAACTTATGTGGTGCACCCGCAAAGACTATGAAAGTGTTTCTGTGAATTACCGCTGTGTTGTATTGCAATTCGTATACTGCATCTCTTATAAAATTAAAAGAGAAAAAACCCAAACAGACACCAGAGTTTCAGAACCCCTTTTAACCCTCCTTGTTTGTTTTGCCGCCTTGAAGACGCTGTCGGGGGGTGTCTGTAAGAAAGGGGACTCTCGCTCGAACGGCCGAAGCTACAGGTACTCTCTCTCCTCATCCAGTGAGCAGTTTGCTTATAGCAGTGAGACTTTCTTTCCATAAGCCAGAGATCCTGGACGGAAGACTGCCGGAATAGGGAGCCTCCTGCTGTAAAACGAATTGGAGAGAGGCCGTACTCGAGCCCTTTTTATTTTTGTGTATCCAGTGGTGAAGGACGGTACGAGACACTCATTGTAAGATAAGTAGTATGATGCGTTTTATACACAAGCTTTGCTATGAATTTGTCTTTTGTGATTTTTGCTCATGCCACTTAATTAAATATTCATTTTATGTCCTGTTTTCTTTACCGTGTGTTCTGTTTTAAACAAAGAGTTGTGCCCAGGCTCTTTGATCTTTATATATACAATCTGTACAAATTCAAGAGCAAGATTTATCCCCGACCCACCATGCCTTCGGAGAGTGCTTACCGCTCCGGCCCGCTCCGTTGGTATTTTTAACTTTAAGATAAATCATTAAGAAATGAATAAATTAGTTTACTTGCTTAATTAGTCAAAGATCACTACAGCGTTGATCATTTTGGTGGCGCTTATGGTGGGATAAACCTTCCATGTGTAAATAATCGGCAATTTGTTATTTTAGCTCGCGCACACCCTGGTTTGCCTAACGAGCGTCGTTACCGTGTTTCGTCCTTGAGCGTAGTTGTAGTCAAGGTCGTTTTGCCTCGTCTTCCCATTCAGCGTGTTTTTGATTCGCGTTTTAATTTTGCTTGGTTTTTTCTCACTGCCGTTTTATTTCTAATTTAGTGTTCTTTTACATAAGTTTCTTTGTGTTTTGTTATGCGTTTTAGTATATTTTCATTTTTACGAGTATTCTTCGTTGCCTTTGTGCTGTTTAACGTTTTATTTCTCGTTTTTTTTTTTTTACATCCATTTAGTTCGTGTTTTGCTCTGCGTTTTTATCGTTCAATTTTAGTATTACTCTTATTCAGTGCGTTTTTGCCGTTCAAAACGTTTTGTTAACTGGGTTTTCTTTTACTTTAGATTCTTTTGATCGTGTTTTCTGCGTTTTATCATTCATTTTATCAGTGTTCTTAGTGCGTTCTTGTGCTGTTTTAACGTTTTGTAAATCCTTTTTGGGAATTTTACTGTAATTCTTCGTTTTAATGATATTAAGGTATTTTATATTTTCCTAGAATTTGTACTGCCCGAGTTTTAATAATAACTCTTAGTTGATTTAAAGATCATGAGACCCACTAAAAATAGCGAACGTCTTGACAGGGAGCAGGGGCGTAATGTTACCTCGTTTGCGTTGCCCACCCCTACTGCTGCCCATTCAAATTCTGTGAACTTAGTGCCCGATGTTCAGAGTAACGGAGTCTGTGTCGCACCCGCACCCGAACAATTACATGAACCCGTAATTGATCATCCAGTCGAAGTAACCGTCGATGCGGTGGGGCCTCGAACGTCATCTCGCGATGCCTCCTTTTCCCAGTGCCGAGTTATTGATGAAGCAAACCATCTTAGCCTTTCTATGTTTGATGAACTAATGATGCGGTTTAATTCTATGACCCGCGAGTTGAAGGGAGAGATTTCCTCTATAAGGGAAAAGTTCGTGCTAACGGCGGCCGCCTGGATGACATGCAATTTGGTAATCAAACACCGCGTAGCGCCCCTGAGGTAGCAAGTGACCCTGCTGTAGCGTCGACGTCTGTACCTTTCCGACGCCCTTTTGTTCCTCATGCGCCTCACAGTACCGCCCCGATGATGGTCATGCCTCACTCTGGTATCACTATTTAAGTCGGAAATCTCTGCGTCTCACCCTTTGCAGCGGTCACAAGAGTTGGAGGAGTGGATGAAGCAGATAGAGAATGTTACTCAGCCCTCCACTGGTGAAGCCATGTGTTAGATGGCACGCATGATGTGTCGCGGAACCGCTGAGGTAATAATTAACTCTAGTTTTTTTGATGGCATAACAGACTGGATGACTTTCAAGGGAAAGTTGAGGGAAAAGTTTTGCGGTGTCTGTTCACCTAATGACTACTTTACTTTACTGTATCAGCACCGTATGTTACCTGGTCAAACGCCCTTTGATTTTTACTTAAACCTGCAGGCCGCTGTGTTACAGGGAGAAAGAGACTACCCTACTGGCGATTGGTGACCCAGATCTTCTTGCCCGCAGAGTATTTTTGCAAGGTATCCCTCAATGGATGCGGGAAGCCTTGGCTACGAGGGATGATGCCCCCACGGACAAGTTGGTGCAGTGTGCTCAGCAGCTCTGGAATACCCGAGTGGGCGTCTCGCACCCCCAACCAACTGGACAACCGTCGCCAGGCGGCCACTGTAAATTTTGACCCACAGGTAGCCGCGCTATGTGAAGATCGCCCAGCAGCAATGCAGTCTCCAACCCGAGGATCCCGAAAAACACGAGGACGAGGGGGACTTTTGCTCGTATCATCGGATGACGGGTCACAGCCTTGCGGATTGTCGAGCACGAGCGAGAGAAGAGAGACGATGCTTCCGCTGCGGTCGGGTCCGGACACTTCGCTTCGTCCTGCCCTGACGACCGCCCTTACCGGCCCTTTCAACAACGCCAGGGAAGGTCTGGAGGCTCATCTTTTCCCCTGGCATTGCAGCCGACACCACGAGCCTACTCCCTGACGTCCACCCGCCGCGTGGTACCCCGCACCTTCACGAACACCGGCACGCAAGTGGACGGCGAGAATTAGCGTCGCTGTACAGACGGACGTGCAAGTGCAGCCCGGGTATTGCAGACATAGAATACGAGGAGTCGGATCGAGGGCGACCAATGGTTAAGATCCACGTAAATGGTGCCCCCAATCATGGCATTCATTGACACAGGTTCTGCAATAACAATCGTCAAAGAGGAACACTTGCCATGCTTTAAACTCGCGAAGCAGCACGGTTGTTACCGTGTGCTGCAAGGAATTTCCGGGACACCGATGGAGGTAACGGAAGAGGTTGATTTCCTTATACAACTATCCGACTCTGTAAGTATAACCCACCGTGCTTCTGGGGTTTGAATACCCGCTTCCCTGGAGACATACTACTTGGGATGGATTTTTTTTAGAAGGTTTACTTTCAGTCTTCATCATGAACCACCGCCTCGTTTCAGTTATCTGTGCATCTTGGGCTGCCAACTCGATGTGACCTTCACTAAACACAGTAGCCTTGCGCTAGCCGAGCTATCGACAGGTGTGAAGAGTTCGATTACGTCGGCCCACGGATGTCCGCTTCACTGCGCTAAGCTCGTAGAAGTCTGCCAGATAGTGCCAGCTTCGTCAAGTGCAGAGTACCGGCGGTCCGTTAAAGACGAAGAGATCGAGATCGTCCCATCAACCAACAAGCTGATCATCCCTGCCACCGTGACCAGGATTGAAGATCGTCGACGGATGTCTGGGTGGTGAACACTACGTCTCGTGTCATCAAATTACGACCAGGTCAAGTGATCGCCCGTGCAAGCCCAGTTGCAGCGGTGTATGCAACAAACTCCCGGCCTTTGGGAGGCCTTGCTGCATCCACCCCCTCACAGAAATTTGGCCATCACCGTTCCGGATGTCGCATCTACAAACTTTCTTGGTGAAACCAGAGTTTCTCGGGGACCTCGAGGATGATGACTTCGAATCTGAGTTCGGAACCCTGGATTTTGGATACGAGGACTGGATTAGTTTCCCTGACACCTTATCTGACATCTCAGCTTGTGTTGATGAAGGCATTGGTGAGAGCAAGGCCAATAGTTACGATCCTGATGACCCTGATCCTCCTGATCCTGATACCCTGATCCTGATGACCCTTATCCTGAAGGTCCTGAACAAAAAGGAAAGGAAACGAGGCCGAGCCATGATATAACTTGTTAGCCACCTTTCTTAGTTTTATTTGGTTCTGTTTTTACTTGTTGTTTTATGGTTTTACTTGTTTTATGTTAATTTGTAAAATGTTTAATTAATGGCATTGGGTATTCAAACTGATGATTTCATACAAGCCTGTGATATTTCTAGTCTAATACTAACTTATCCCTGTTCTCACCCCCCCGGCTAAGCGAGCAGTCCTAAACTAAGAGCCGGCATTTATGCAATCTGCAACCTTTGTAAAGAAAGATTGGTGATCTTTTTTTGTATACTTACAGCAAGCCTGAACTTCCCCGCAGACACGCAAAACTCTGAAGTTTTTAGCTACGCCTACAGCTACGCCCCGGCCTTGGGAGGGATGTAGTGAACTATCTTTTGAGGGGATCCCAAGCTATTTGTGGCAGAGCTGGATGCATGGAACCAGGACCAGCATTAACTTACGTGGTGCACCCGCAAAGACTATGAAAAGTGTTTCTGTGAATTACCGCTGTATTGTATTGCAATTCGTATACTGCATCTCTTATAAATTAAAAGAGAAAAAACCAACAGACACCAGGGTTTTCAGAACCCCTTTTAAAACCCCCCTTGTTTGATTGCCGCCTTGAAGACGCTGTCCCGGGGGGGGTCTTTAAGAAAAGGGGACTCTCGCTCGAACGGCCGAAGCTACAGGTACTCTCTCTCCTCATCCAACGAGCAGTTTGCTTATAGCAGTGAGACTTTCTCTCCGTAAGCTAGAGATCCTGGACGGAAGACTGCCGGAATAGGGAGCCTCCTGCTGTAAAACGAATTGGAGAGAGGCCGTACTCGAGCCCTTTTTATTTTTTGTGTATCCAGTGGTGAATGGACGGTACGAGACACTCATTGTAAGATAAGTAGTATGATGCAGTTTTATACACAAGCTTTGCTATGAATTTGTCTTTTGTGATTTTTGCTCATGCCACTTAATTAAATATTCATTTTATGTCCTGTTTTCTTTACCGTGTGTTCTGTTTTAACAAAGAGTTGTTTCCCAGGCTCTTTGATCTTTATATATACAATCTGTAACAAATTCAAGAGCAAGATTTATCCCCGACCCACCATGCCTTCGGAGAGTGCTTACCGCTCGGCCCGCTCCGTTGGTATTTTTAACTTTAAGATAAATCATTAAGAAATGAATAAATTAGTTTACTTGCTTAATTAGTCAAAGATCACTACAATATTTGCATTTACATTTACACAGAAAATTTAAGAGCCTGTTATTTTTATTTTATTTGTATTATCGCCTGTTAGGATGTGTGTTTGTGAAAGTCATAATAAAGACATATTGAGTCCAACAAGAGTTTCATGATCCTTTTGAGTGAATTGTATTTTTATTAGAAAGATGCCTTTGGGATGTAAGATAGCTTATCAATCGTTTCCGCGAAGTTAAGAAATTTTCTGTTTTTATTCTTATTAGGGTTGCACCTGTTATATTGTGATTAACCTGTTGTATAAGCCTGCATTTTCAAACGTGTGTAGTGGTAGTTATCGCATTTACATTACAACCAAAAATATAAGCCTGTTATTTTTATCTTATTTGTGTTATCACCTGTTAGAACGCATGTTTGTGTAAGCTTGAAAGTCATATTAAAGGCATGTTGGGTACAACAAGAGTTTCATGATCCTTTTCACTGAATTGTATTTTTATTATGAAGATGCCTTTGGGATGTAAGAACGACTAGTATAACATGTTAAAAGAAGAGAGGAGTTCGCAAGTTTATCAATCGTTCCCGCGAAGTTAAGAAATTTCTGTTGAGATATTCTTATTAGAGTTGCGTCTTGCAACATTTGTAAAGATATTGATTATAGTCTTTGCAAGTATTTTTTTTTATATGCATATGGAGTGAGAAATGGGTAGTGTCATATGCACATATTTTTGTCTTATATTTACGTAATGCGAACATTGTCAATCTTTAGTAAGGGTTAAAATGGATTCCTTTTCTTGGTTGGTTACACCTCAAGGACAGACTGCACCATCACCGTCATTACCTCTGAGCAAGAAGAAATGATCATATTATCATCCTCGTTATATAGAACTCGGGGCGATATGATTTGTATTTGTGTTTGTACTAAAGGCATATATGAAGACCTTAATAAAGAATACAGCAACGAATTTTATAATCCTTTTGATTGCAATGAATTCTTAATATTGGGATGTTTTTGGCGATTTAACGTAGCCGACGTGTCTAGACTTTTACCATTGTTGCTCCGTAACGGAATATTGGGGAATGCGGATCGGGGGATCCGCATTCCCCGCATCCCTGTTCTCGGAATTTGCGTATGTCAGCAGCTATATGCATTTTTGTTTGTTTGTGTGCTTCTTCTTCCTCTTATTCTTATTCTTATTATTGCTTTGGAGAGGAGTAGAGACACCCTTTAGGCGAGCGTGTTAGTCATCATTAGAGGGACATTTATGGATTATGATGAATTAGGAGGGGCGGTCACTCGTCTGTAGCAGGATTAATTATCGATTCAGTTACAAATTCAAACATGGTGAATATTGCGGTGTGAGGGGGAGGGGAGGGAATGGGTGTGCTAGTACGTCCATCGGTCTTTTGTGCTATTTGTTTGTTTGCGTCTTCTTCCTCTACCATTATTGCTTCCTATCGGATATGAGGGAGTGTGGATCGGGGCAGTAGGAAGGAAGGCGGAGTTCCCTGTTTTCGGACTTTGCGTATGTCAGCAGCTGGATGCATGTTTGTTTGTTTGTGTGCTTCTTCTTCCTCTATTCTTATTATTGCTTCGGAGAGGAGGAGGAGACATCCTTCAGGTGAGCGTGTTAGGCATCATTAGAGGGACATTTATGGATTGTGATGAATTAAGAGGGGTGATCACTCGTCTGTAGCAGGATTAATTATCGATTCAGTTACAAGTTCAAACATGGTGCATATTTCCAAAGTGTTTATACAATCGAAAATAAAGGTATATATTGTATGACGAATTTTTATAATCCTTTACACTTAATTGTATTCTTATCTCTGGTACAGTGAGAGAGGAGCAGTAATTATCTGTCACTAGCAGACCTGTGTGACCTATTTATTTTTGATTTTGACTGTTTCATTCATTAGGAGAGACGGTTTGCCTTGTCTGTAACAGAATCAATTTATCGATCACGGTACAAGATTAAACATGGTGAATATTGCGGTGTGGGTGGAGGAGCAACGGGTGAGTCATCTGTAGCATCTGCCCGTGTGTTAAACATCACTGCCTATGGGTAATGATTTCGGTTACGGATATTGATTAGTTAATCACTTTCAGTGGTTATCTTTCTGTTTTGATGCACCACAAGGTTTGAGTGTTAGTCATCGTTAGCTAAGGTCTAGTAGTTCCTCATGACCACTGTAGTCATTAACCTGCTTTCACTCTCGACAAGGTTTTGTGGTTATGCGGTGATCATTGATCTATGTCACCTGTCACCTGCATTGGAGGGATACTCGTCTGTAGCACATCATTAGTTTTCATTATTTCTCTTATGAGGCGTCATGTACGAACATAAAATGCACATGTGAAAGTATGTTAATGATTTCCGGGTATTGATTATGTTGTTCTGGACATTGGTTGCGGTTTGCGGTTTGTGGTTACGACAAGGTCACTGATTACGTTACAGTCACTGACCTACTTTCACATTCATGTACGTGTGTGAATGTGCTGCATTCTGTCCACTACCCACTACTTATATATACTATATATATATATATTCTTCTTCTTTTAACGGTAGGTTCATGTTTGAGCCGCGTGGTCACGCATGATACTTATTTGTAGTTTTTCATGTTGTGATGCTCTTGGAGTGAGTACGTGGTAGGGTCCCCAGTTCCTTTCCACGGAGAGTGCCGGTGGTACCTTTTAGGTAATCATTCTCTCTATTTATCCAGGCTTGGGACCAGCACTTGACTTGGGCTGGCTTGGCCACCCAGTGGCTAGGTAGGCAATCAAGGTGAAGTTTCTTGCCCAAGGGAAACAACGTGACGGTCGGTGACTCGAACCCTTGAACTCAGATTGCCGTCGTGACAGTCTTGAGTCCGACGCTCTAACCATTCGGCCACCGCGGCCTTGACGATCATGGGCTTCCACGATTTTTTCTTAGCAATTTAGAGCGGTGGTTTGCCATTGCCTTCCGCCCGGTGTTTTTATTGAGTCACCATCATAATTTACCCGGCACTGACTTGAGCTGGCTTGGCCACCCAGTGGCTAGGCAGGCAATCAAGGTGAAGTTTCTTGCCCAAGGGAACAACGCGCCGGCCGGTGACTCGAACCCTTGAACTCAGATTGCCGTCGTGACAGTCTGACGCTCTAACCATTCGGCCACCGCGGCCTTGACGATCATGGGCTTCCACGATTTTTTCTTAGCAATTTAGAGCGGTGGTTTGCCATTGCCTTCCGCCCGGTGTTTTTATCGAGTCACCATCTTAATTTACCCGGCACTGACCTTGAGCTGGCTTGGCCACCCAGTGGCTAGGCAGGCAATCGAGGTGAAGTTCCTTGCCCAAGGGAAACAACGCGGCGGTCGGGTGACTCGAACCCTCGAACTCAGATTGCCGTCGTGACAGTCTTGAGTCCGACGCTCTAAACCATTCGGCCACCGCGGCCTCACATATATATATATATTATATATATATATATATATATATATATATATATTATATATATATATATATATATAATTCTCATGTATATATATATATATTATATATATATTATATAATATATATATATATATATATATATATATATATATTATATATATATATATATGTGTGTGTGTGTGTGTGTGTGTGTGTGTGTTCTCTCTCTTCTCTCTTCTCTCTCTCTCTCTCTCTCTCTCTCTCTCTCTCGTCTCTCTCTCCTCTCTCTCTCTCTCTCTCCTCCTGCAACATTGATAGACTTACATTTTCCGATACGCCAATTGTACTGAGCAGAATAGCAAAGTGCATTATCAACTGTATAACCTCGGCACTGTAAATAATTTTTTCCCCTTGTTATTTATTTGCAGACTCAATAAATACTGCTTCTCGATGTGAAAGACACAGACCTTCACAGGGGCCCCAAAAAATGAAGTCTTGCCTCTCATTTCATGATAATGCATGACTGTTTAAAAATTAAAAAATTGCGTCGATAGATATTTTAAATCGGGTCGAGTTACAGGGAAAAGATTATTTCTTAAAAAATTGAGTAAAAATTTGCCGATCCTGATAATCTTTAAAATCTTGTAGAAATTATGGTGGTTTTGGGAAGTTAAACGGAAGTCTTATCTTCGACACAAATAGTTTTATAATGCTTCAATAAAAAAAATTTCCCCAGGAACTCCTTTCCTGAAAATTTTTATTAGAGACCCAGCGAGGGTGGGGCATTGTGTAATGAAGTGCTTCGCTATATACTAATGCTTTACAAAGTTTTGTTAGAAATTTATCTACTGCGTCATATAAAGTGAATGGGGTTTAAGTTTTTATTTATGTTTGTATTTTTATTATAATCCCTCTAGACTTTCTAAAAAAAATCACTCAAAAGTTATTCGTATAAATAATTAAATTAGTCAAGTAAAAAGGCTAGTTTCGGGTTTGCAAATATTATAAAAAAAATAATTACCCATATAATGTCAGCATCATTAATATATGTGCATTAAAAACATTTTTCTCTATCATTATGTTTTTTGTAAAGAAATTTTTTAAAACAGACCCCGGATATAGGGGAAATAATTTAAAAATCTGTACTTCGACAAAAAATTTTTC
>NW_023660169.1:0-19810 GCF_015228065.2 Penaeus monodon | reverse complement strand
AAAGAAACGAAAAAAACGTCATTTTGGAGTATACTCTCCAAAGGCTATATTTCGCTAGATTTTGCCGGCTTTTCGACTTTGGGATTTTTTTCTTTTACCTTTTTTATATTATATATGGACACAATTCTGTTATTTATCATATCATTAATCATGATTATCATCATTATTATCGTACATTCATCACTTATCATCTTATCATCATTATCATATCAGTATCATCATTATTGCAATGATTCATCATTATGCAATTATTATCATCATTATTCAATTGTTATCAGTATTATTGCCCAATTATTGGAGTTATAATATTATATTTTGCAATAATAATTACTAAATAACCACAAACAATAATAATAGTAATAACAATAATAATACAATAATAAACGATTTATAATAATTATTTTATATCATTATCTTAATTAGTGTTGTTATTACTGGTAATATTACTGTTATAATAATTATTTTGCAATTATACTACCAAGTTACAAATAATAATTACTGATAATAATAACCAAACAATAATAATGTTAATAACAATATTATAACGTCTGGCATTATTAATTATTTATATATTATTATTATATTATTGTTATTATTACAGTTATAATATATTTTTTGGCATAATGCTATAATTAAGAATAATAGTAATAGTACTACACTATACTAATAATTAATATAAATGATAATAATAATAATAATAATTATAATAATAAGTAATAATAATAATAATAATATACTAATAATAATAAATAAATAATAAAGTCAAAAGTATCAAAAATTCTCGTTATTCTCACTTTTATCATCTTGTTGCATGATTTAATACAATTTGGTAATTATTATCATTATACCCTAATAATTGCCGAAATCATCAAAGAAATCGAAAAAACGTCATTTGGGAGTATACTCTCAAAAGGCATATATTTCGCTAGATGTTGCCGCTTTTCGACTTTTGGATTTTTTGTCTGGGACCTTTTTTATATTAATTATGGACACAATGCACTGTTATTATCATCATCATGATCATGTATCATCATTATCTATCCGTTTATCATCATCATTATACTCATTATCATCTTATCATCATTCATTATCATCATTATTGCAATTATTATCACATTATTGCAATTGTTATCATGATATTGCAATTATTGGAGTTATTAATATATTATTTTGCAATAGTACTAATAACCACAACAATAATAATAGGTAATACAATAATAATAACAATAATAACGATTTTATAATAAGTATTTATATCATTATCTTAATGTAGTATTGTTATTACTGTAATTATTACTGTTATAATAATTATTTTTGCAATTATACTAACCAGTACAAATAATAATAATGATAATAATAAACAATAATAATGTTCATAACAATATTATAACGACTAGCATTATATAATACTTATTATTATATTTATTATTGTTATTATTACAGTTATAATATATTTTTTGGCAATAATGCTAATAATTAAGATAATAGTAATAGTACTACTACTACTACTACTAATAATAATAATGATAATAATAATAATAATAATAATAATAATAATAATAATAATAAGAATAATAATAAAATAATAATTAATAATTAATAATAATATCCAAACGTTATCAAAAATTCTCTTTATTCTCACTTTTATCCTCATTGTTGTCATGATTAATACCCAATTCTGGGCTAAGTATTATCATTATTACCCTAAAATAATTGCCCGAAATCATCAAAGAAACGAAAAAAAAAAGTCATTTTGGAGTACTACTCTCAAAAGCTATATTTCGCTAGATTTGCCGCTTTTTCGACTTTTGGGATTTTTTTTTCTTTTCCCTTTTTTATATTATTAATTAAAATTTGGGGGGGGGGGGGGGGGGACACAATTCCTGTTATTATACATCAGCATGATCATGATATCAGATTATTATCGTTATGATCATCATTATCATCTATAATCATATCATCATATCATCACATTATTCATTCATTATTGCAATTATTATCATTCAATTATTGCAATTGTGTATCATTATTTATTGCCAATTATTGGAGTTTATAATATATATCTTTGCAATTAATACTAATAACCACAACAATAATAATAGTAATAACAAGAAATAATAACAATAATAACGATTTATAAGAATTATTTATATCATTATCTTATATTAGTATTGTTATTATGTCAATTCTTAAGTTATAAATAATTATTTTTTGCAATTATTAGCTACCAGTACAAATAATAATAATGCATAATATAAACATAATAATGTTAATAACATATTTATAACGATACGCATTATTATTATTATACTTATTATTTATTATTATTATTGTTATATTACAGGTGATAATATATTTTTGGCCAATAATGCAATTTAATTTAAAGATACTAGTAATAGTACTACTACTATTACTACTAATTAATAAATAATGTAATAATAATAATAAAAAAAAAAATAAAATAATAAAACTAATAATATTAAAATAATAATAATAATAATAATAATAATAATAATATTCAAAAAGTTATCAAAATTCTCTTTATCTCACTTTTTACATCATTTGTCATGATTAATACAATTCTGGTAATTATATATTATACCCTATAATTGCCGAAATATCAAAGAATCGAAAAAAAAACGCATTTTGGAGTATACTCTCAAAAGGCTTATATTCGTAGATTTTGCCGCTTTTCGACTTTTGGGTATTTTTTGTTCTTTACCTTTTTTATATGTAGATCATGGACACAATTCCTGTTATTATCATCATCATTCTCATGATTATCATTCATTATTTCGTTATCATCATCATTATCAATCATTATATCATTATCATCATCATTATCATCATTATTCAATTATTATCATCATTATTGCAATTGTTATCATATGTTGCAATATTGGAGTTATAATATATATTTTTGCAATATAATATTAATAACCACAACAATAATCATAGTAATAACAAATATAATAACAATAATAACGATTTTATAATAATTATTATTATCACTATTTAATTGTATTGTTAATACTGTAATTATACTGTTATAATAATATTTGTCAATTATATACAGTACAAAAATAATAATGATAATAATAACAATATAATGTTAATAACAATATTATAACGACTAGCCTTCTATTATTAACTTATTAGTATAATTATTATGTTTATCTATTGACCCAGTTATAATATATTTTCTTGGCACAATAATGCTAATAATTATATAATAGTAATAGTACTACTACTCCTAATAATAATAATAATAATCAGAGAATAATAATAATAATAATAATAATAATATAATAATAATAATAATAATAATACTAATACTAAATAATCAATAATATAATAAATAATAATATAATATCAAAAGTTATCAAAATGTCTCGTGATTCTCAGTTGTTATACATCATGTTGTCATGATTAATACAATTTAGTAATTATTATAAATTTATACCCTAATAATGCCGAAATCATCAAAGAAATAGAAAAAAAAACGTCATTGGGAAGGTATACTCTCAAAAGGATATTTCGCAGATTTTGCCGCTTTTCGACTTTGGGATTTTTTTTCTTTTACCTTTTTATAGTATATATGGGACACAATAATGATTATCTAATCATTATCAGGATTATAATCTATTATATCGTCATCATCATCATTATCATCATTTATAATCATTATCTCATCATTATCATCATTATTGCAATTATTACTCATTATTGCAATTGTTATCAGTATTATTGCAATTATTGGAGTTACTAATATAGATTTTGCAATCAATACTAAAACCACAACAATAATAATAGTAATAACAATAATAATAACAATCAATAACGATTTTATAATAAGTTATTATATCATTATTAATTAGTATTGTTATACTGTAATTATTACTGTTATAATAATTCTTTTTGCAATGATACTACCAGTAGTACAAATAATAATTAAATGATCATAATAAACAATAAATAATGTAATAAACAATATTCTAACGGACTAGCTTATATATTATTATACTATTATTATTATTATATGTTATTTACAGTTATATATATTCTTTTGGCAATAAGGCTAATAATTAAGATAAATAGTAATAATAATACTACTACTAATAATAAAATAATGATAATAATAATAATAATAATAATAATAATAATAATAAATAATAAATACATAATAATAATAATAATAATAATAATAGCAATATAAAATAATATTCAAAAGTTATCAAAATTCTCTTTATTCTCACGTTTATCATCATAGTTGTCAGGATTAATACAATTCTGGTAATTATTAGCATTATTACCCTAATAATTGCCTAAATCATCAAAGATATCGATAAAAAACGTCATTTTTGATTATAATCTCAAAAGGATATATTTCGCTGATTTTGGCGCTTTTGCGACTTTTGGATTTTTTTTCTTTACCTTTTTTATATTATTATATGGACACAATTCCTGTTATTATATATCATTATCTGATTATCACAGTATTACCTTATCATCACTATTATCATCATTATCATCATTATCCATCATCATATCATCATTATTGCAATTATTATAATCATTATGCAAGTGTTATCATATTATTGCCAATTAGTGGACGTTTATATAGATTTTGCAATAATAATAATAACCACAACAATAATAAATAGTAATAACAAAAAAATAACAATAATAACCGATGTTATAATAATATTTATATCATTATCGTAATTGTATTGTTATACTGTAATTATTACTGTTATAATATATTTTGCAATTATACTACCAGTAAAAATAATAATAATGATTAATAATAACAATAATAATGTTAATAACAATATTATAACGATAGCATTATTAGTATTATACTTATTATTATTGATTATGATTTGTATTAGTACAGTTCTAATATTATTTTTTGGCAATAATGCTAATAATTAAGATATAGTAATAGTACTACTACTACTAGTAATAAAATAATAATGATAATAATAATAATAAATAAAATAATAATAATAATAATAAATAATAATAATAATAATAATAAAATAAATAATAATAATAATAATATTAAAAAAGTTATCAAAATTCTCTTTATCTCACTTTATCATCAGGTGTTGTCATGATAATTACAATTCTGGTACAATTATTATCAGTTACTAATAATTGCCGAAATTCATCAAGCACCCGAAAAAAAAACGCATTTTGGAGTATACTCTCAAAAGGCTTATATTTCGCTAGATTTTGCCTCTTTTTTTCGACTTTTGGGATTTTTTTTCTTTTACCTTTTTTATATTATATATGGACACAATTCAGGTTATTATAATAATATTATCATGATTATCATCATTATTATCGTATCATCATCATTTCATCATTATCATCATTACACATCATTATCATCCTATATGCAATTATTATTCATCATTATTGCAATTGTTATCATTATTATTGCAATTATGAGTTAGAATATATATTTTTGCAATAATACTAATAACCACAACCATAACTAATATTAATAAACAATAATAATAAACAATAATACACGATTTTATAATAATATTATATTAATTATCTTAATTAGTAGGTTAGTAATGTAAGTATTACTGTTATAATAATTATTTTTTGCAATTATACTACCAGTACAAATAATAATAATGATAATATAACAATAATATGTTAATAACAATATTATAACGACTAGCATTATATTATTAATACTTCTTATTATTATTACGATTGTATTATTCAGTGATAATATATTTTTGGCAATAATGCTAATAATAAGATAATAGTAATAGTACTACTACTACTAAAATAAAAATAATAATGATAATAATAATCATAATAATAATAATAATAATAATAATAATAATAATATAATATAATAATAATAATAATAATAATATAATAATAATAATAATATTCAAAAGTTATCAAAAGTTCTTATTTCACTGTTATCATCATGTTGTCATGATTAATACAATTCTGGTAATTATATCATTATCACCCTAATATTGCCGAAATCATCAAAGAAATCGAAAAAAAAACGTCATTTTGGAGTATACTCTCAAAAGGCTATATTTCGCTAGATTTGCCGCTTTTAGACTTTGGATGTTTTCTTTTACCCTTTTTTATATTATATATGGACACAATTTTCCTTATTATTATCATCATCATTATCATGATTTATCATCATTCTTCTACGTTATCATCATCATATCAGCATTATCATCATTATCACATCATTATCATTCAGTATTTGCAATTATTATCATCATATTGCAATTGTTATCATTATATTGCAATCTATTGGCGTTTATAAGATATCTTGTGGACCAATAATACTAATAACCCACAAACATAATAATAGTAATAACAAGTAATAATAACAATAAATAACGATTTTATAATACATATTTAATCATTATCTAATAGTATTGTTTTCGTATTATACTGTTATAATAATAGTTTTGCAATTATACACCAGTACAAAATAAAATAATGATAATTAATAACAATAATAATGTTATAACAATATTATAACGACTAGCATTATTATTATTATATTATTATTATTATATTGTTATTATTACAGTTATATATATTTTTTTGGCAATAATGCTAATAATTAAGAAATAGTATAGTACTACTACTACTACTTACTAATAATAATCAATGATAATATAATAATAATAATAATCATAATAATAATCATAATAATAATCATAAGAATATAATAATAATAATAATATTCAAAAGTGTATCAAAATTCTCTTTTATTTCACTTTTATCATCATTGTTGTCATGATTAATACAATTTGGTAATTATTATAATTATTACCCTAATAATTGCCGAAAATCATCAAAAGGAAATCGAAAAAACGTCATTTGGATATTATCTCAAAGGCTAATATTCACTAGATTTGCCGCTTTTTTTTCGATTTTGGATTTTTTTATTTACTTTTTTTCTATATTATATGGACACAATTCCTGTTATTATCATACCTAATTATCATGATTCTCATCATTATATCGTTATCATCAGGTTATCATCATATCATCATTATCATCTCATATCATCATTATTGCAATTAATATCATCATATTGCAATTGTTATCCATTATTATTGCAATTATTGGAGTTATAAATATATATTTTTGCAATAATACTATAACCACAACAATAATAATAGTAATAACAAGAAATATAACAATAATAACGATTTTATAATAATTATTTTATATCATATCTTAATTAGTATTGTATTACTTTAATTATTACTGTTATAATAATTAGTTTGTCGCAGTATACTACCAGTACAAATAATAATAATGAAATAATAACTAATAATAAATTGGAAGAAACAATATGAGAAACGCGACTAGCATTTATTATATTATAACTTATTATATTATTATTATGGTATTATTACAGTATAATCTAATTTTTTGGCAAAATGCTAATAATTAAGATACATAGAAATAGTCCTACTACTACTACTAATAATAATAATAATGAAAATAATAATAATAATTAATTAATAATAATAAATAATTAATAATAATAATTAATAATAATGAATAATAATATAAACTAATAATAATAATAATAATATTCAAAAGTTAATCAAAATTCTCTTTATTCCCACTTTATAATCATTGGGTCTATGATTAATACAATTCTTGGTAATTATTATCATTATTACCCTGATAATGCCGAAATCACCAAAGAAATCGAAAAAACGTCATTTTGGAGTAGACCTCAAAAGGCTATATTTCGCTTAGATTTTGCCGCTTTTTCGAAGTTTTGGGATTTTTTTCTTTACCTTTTTTTTATATTATAATCGAAAACAATTCATGTTATTATCATCATCATTATCATGATGAATCATGCATAATTATCGTTATCATCAATCATTATATTCATTATCTCATTATCATCATCAATTATCATCTTATTGCATCATCTATCTATCATCATTATTGCAATTGTTTAATCATTATTATGCACTATTGGGAGGTCATAATATCACTATTTTTTGCAAATAATACTAATAACCACAACAAGAATAATAGTAAGAACAATAATAATAACAAGAATAACGATTTTATAATACTTATTATATCAGTATCCTTAATTAGTTATTGTTATTACGGTATATTATTTACTGTTTATAATAATTCTTTTGCAATTTACTACCAGTACAAATAATAATAATGATAATAATAACAATAATAATGTTAAATAACAATATTCATAACGACTAGCATTATTATATATTACTTATTATTATTTTATTATTGTTATTATTACAGTTATTAATATATTTTTGGCAATAATGCTAATAATTAAGATAATAGTAATAGTACTACTAATACATCTAATAATAATAATAATGATAATAATAATAATAATAATAATAATAATAATATATAATAATAATAATAATAATATATAATAATAATAATATTCAAAAGTTATCAAAATTCTCTTATTCTCACTTTTATCATCATTGGTGTAATGATTAAATACCATTATGGTAATTATATCATTATTACCCTAATTAATTGCCAAAATCATCAAAGAAATCGAAAAAAAACTTCATTTTAAAGTATACTATCAAAAGGCTATATTCGATAGATTTGGCGCTTTTCGACTTTGTGAATTTTTTTCTTTACTCTTTTTTATACTTAGATATGGACACAATCTCCTGGTATTATCATCATTCATTATCATGAGTATCATCATTATTATCGTTATCATCATCATTATCATCATTATCATCATTATCTATTCACATTATCATCATTATTGCAATTATGATCATCATTATTGCAATTGTGATCATTATTATTGCACTTCATTGGAGTTATGATATATATTTTTGCAATAAATACTACTAACCAACACCAATAATTAATAGTAATAACAATAATAATACACAATAATAACGATTTTTAATAAGTTATTTATATCCATTATCTAATTAGTATTGTTATTACTGTAATTATTACTGTTATAATAATTATTGTTTGCATTATAATACCAGTACAAGTAATGAAATGATAATAATAACAAAATAATGTTAAATAACAAGAGTTAGAACGAATATCAGTATTATAATTATACTTATTATTATTATTATTTAATATTCGTTATTATTACAGTTATAATATAATGTTTTTTTGGGCAATAATGACTAATAATTAAGATAATAGTAATAGTACTACTACTACTACTACTACTAAATAATGATAATAATAATACTAAGAATAATAATAATAATAAAGAATAATGAAAGAATAATAATGAATAATAATAATATATAATGTAATAATAATAATAATAATATTCCAAAAGTTATCAAAAAATTCTCTTATTCTAACTTTTATCATCATTGTTGTCATGATACTACATTCTGGTAATATTATCATGATTACCCCTAATAATTGCCGAAATCATCAAAGAAATCGAAAAAACGCATTTTGGAGTATACTCTCACAAGGCTCTATTTGCTAGAATTTTGGCCCCGCTTTCTTCGACTTTTGGGATTTTTTTTCTTTTAACATGTTTATATTATAATGGACACAATCCTGGTATTATCAGCATCATTATCATGATATCATCATTATTATCGTATCAATCATCCCTTATCATCATTATCATTTTCATTTCATCATCATGTATATCCATATTGCAATATATCATTTAATATTGCAATTGTTATCAATTATATGTGCAATTATTGGAGTTATAATATATATTTTTGCAATACTACTAATAACCACAACAATAATAATAGTGAGTAACAATAATAACACAATAATAACGATTTTATAATGAATTATTTATATCATTATCTTAATTTAGTATGTTATTACTGACATTATTACTGTTATAATAATTATTTTTGCAATTATACTACCAGTACAAATAATTAATATATAATAATAACAAATAAAATGTTAATAACAATAATTAAACGACTAGATTATTATTATTATACTTATTATTATTATTATTATGTTATGATTACAGTTTATAATAGATTGGTTGGGCAACAATGCTAATAATTAGAGATTACTAGTAATAGTACTTACTACTTACTACTACTAATAAATAATAATGCTAATAATTAAATAATAATAATAATAATAATATAATAATAATAATAATAATAATAAATAATAATATAATAATAATAAATAACTATTCACAGTTATCAAAATCTCTTATTCTCACTTTATCATCATTGTTGTCATGATTAAACAAGTCTGTATTATATCATTATACCCTAATAATTGCCGAAATCATCAAAGAAATCGAAAAAAAGTATTTTGGGAGTATACTCTAAAAGGGCTATATGTTCGCTAGAATTGTGCCCGCCTTTTCGACTTTTGGGATTTTTTTTCTTTTACCTTTTTTATATTATATATGGACACAATTCCTGTTATTATCATCATCATTATCATGATTATCATCATTATTATCGTACTCATCATCATTATCATCATTATCATCATTATCATCATCATTCATATTATTGCAATTTATATCGCTTTTCAATTGTTTGATTTTTATTCAATTATTGGAGTTTATAAAATTTTTTGCAATAATCATACCACACAATTAATAATAGTATAACATATAATAACAATAATAACGATTTTATATAATTATTTATATTCATTATTTAATTAGTAATTGTTATTACTGAATTATTATTATAATTATTTTTGCAATATACTATACCAGACAAATAATAAATAATAAAATAATAACAATAAATAATGTTAATAACAATATTATACGACTTACATTATTATTTTATACTTATTATTATTATTATATTTTTTATTAAGTTATACAAATTTTTGCAATAATGCTAATAATAAAATAATAGTTAATAAATATATAACACTATAATAATAATATTATATTAATTATATAATATTAATAATAATAATTAATAATAATAATAATAATAATAATAATAATAATAATAATAATAATACTATAATAATAATCAAAAGTTATAAAATTCTTTAATTCACTTTTAATATCATAGTTGTCATGATAATACAATTGTAATTATAATATATTATTAACCTAATAATTCGAAATATCAAAAATCGAAAAACGTCATTTTGAGATTAACTCAAATAGCTATATTTCCTAGATTATTGCCGACTTTTAGACTTATGAAGATTTTTTGGCTTTACTTTAATATTATATGGAACATATTCCGTTTTATCATCTTGATTTCTTGATTTCATTCATTATTATCGTTATCATCACATTCATGTTCATTATCTCATCATTATCATATATATCATACTTTATGCAATTATTATCATCATTATGCAATTGTTATCATTATTCATTGCAATTATTGGATTATAATATATTTTTTGCAATAATCTAATTATCAAAATAATAATAGTAATAAAATAATAAACAATAATAACGATTTTATAATAATTATTAATCATATTAATTAGTATTTTTTACTATATTATTTATAAATTTTTGAATAATAAATTTGCAATATACTAATAAAATAATAAAATATAATAATAATAATAATAACAATAATAAGATTTAATAATTATTTATATCTATTTAATTATATTGTTATATTAATTATATTATTTTCATTATGCATATATTTAGATAAAATAATAATAGATAATATAATATAATAATATAATAATAATAAATAATAATAATAATAATAAAATAATAATAATAATATAATAATAATTAATAATATAATAATAATAATAAAATAATTAATAATTAATAAGTTAAAATCTCTTTATTCTCCTTTATCTCATGTTGTCATGATAATACAATTCTGGTAATTATTATCATTTTTAACCTAATAATTGCCGAAAATCATCAAAGAAATCGAAAAAATATTTTGGATAAACTTAAAAGGATTTTCCTTTTCCGCTTTTTCGTTTTTGGATTTTTCTTTTATTTTTATATTATAGGACACAATTCCTTTATTATCATCATCATTATCATGATTATCATCATTATTATCGTTATCATCATCATTATATCATGATCATCTTATCATCATCATTATCATAATTATTGCAATTATTATCCTCATTATTGCAATGGTTTCATTATTATTGCAATTATTGGAGTTATACGATGCATATTTTTGCAATAACAATAATAACAACAACAATATTCAAAGATAATAACATAATAATAACAATAATTACGATATTTATAAATAAATAATTTATTATCATTATCTTAATTAGTATTGTGATACACTTACATTCTTACTGGTTATAATAATTATTTTTTGCAATTATACTACCAGTACAAATAATAAAATGGATAATAATAAACAATAAGAATGTTAATAAACAATATTATAACGACAGCCATTATATTACGTATATTATTTATTATCATTATTATTGTTACATTATTACATGTGTTTATAATATATTTTTGGCAATAATGCTAATAATAAGTAATTAGTAATAGTACTACTCTTACTACTTAATAATATAATAATGATTATAATAATAATAATAATAATAATAATTAATAATAATAATAATAATAATAATAATTAATAATAATAATAATAATAAAATAATAAGAATATTCAACAAAGTTATTCAAAATTCTCTTTATTCTCACTTTTATCATCATTGTTGTCATGATTAAATACAATTCTGGTAATTATTATCATTATTACCCAATAATTGCCGAATCAATCAAAGAAATCGAAAAAACGTTCTTTTGGAGTATCTCTCAAAGGCTATATTTCCTAGACTTTTGCCGCTTTTTCGACTTTTGGGATTTTTTTTTTTTACCTTTTTATTTATAGATTGGACACAGTTCCTGTTATTATCATAATCATTATCATCGATTAATAATTCATTATTACGTTATCAGCATCATTATCATCATTATTCATCATTATCATCATCATTATCATCATGTATTGCATAATATTATCATCATTATTGCAATGTTATCATATATTGCAATTATTGCGAGTTATAATATAATATTTTTGCAATAATACGAATAACACAACAATAATAATAGTTAAGAACAAAATAAGTAACAATAAATAAACGATTTTATAATAATGATTTATATCATATATCTTAAGTAGTATTGTTATTACTGTAATTATTACTGTTATAATAATTATTTTTGCAATTGAGACTACCAGTTACAAATAATAATAAGATAATAAAAACAATAAATAATGTTAATAACAATATTATAAACGACTAGCATTATTATATTATACTTACTATTATTAATTATTGTTATTATACAGTTATAATATATTTGTTGGCAATAATGCTAATAATTAAGATAATAATAATAATAATAAGTAATAATAATAAAATAATAATAATAATTAATTAATAATTTTAATAATAATAATAATAATAATATTCAAAAGTTATCAAAATTCTTTTATTTCATCTTTTATCATCATGTTTGTCATGATTATACAATTCTGGTTAAATTATATCATTATTACCCTAAATTGCCGAAATCATCAAAGGGAAATCGAAAAAAATTCATTTTGGAGTATAGACTTCTAAAAAATGGCTATATTCGCTAAGATTTGCGCTTTTTCGACTTTTTGTGGATTTTTTTTCTTTCCCTTTTTTTATTAATTATTATATGGACACAATCCTGTTATTATCTATCATTATCATGATTATTCATTCATTTATTATCGTTATCTCATCATTATCATCATTATCATCATTATCATCATCAGCTTCATCATCATTATTGCAATATTATCATCATTTATTGCAATTGTTATCATTATTATTGCAAGTATTGGATTATAATATATATTTTGCCAATAAGACTAATAACCACAACAATAAATAATAGTAATAACAAAATAATAAACAATAATAACGATTTTATAATAATTATTTCATCATATCTTAATTAGTATTGGTATTACTGTAATTTATTATGTATTAATAATATTTGGCAAATTGATACTACCAGTAACAAATAATATATAAATGAGGGGGGGTGTAATAATAACAATACTACATGTTAATAAACAATATTATAACGACTAGCATTATTATATTAAACTAGTTAGTATATTATATTGTTATTATTACAGTTATAATATATTTTTGGCATAATGAATAATAATTAAGATAATAGTAATAGTACTATGCTACTACTCAATAATAATAATAATGAAAAATAATAATAATACTTAATAATAATAATAATAATAATAATAATAATAATTAAGAATAATAATAATAATATTCACAAAGTTATCAAAAAAGTATCTTTATTCTCACTTTTATCATCACTTGTTGTCATGATTAATACATTCTGGTAAATTATTAGTAATTATTACCTAATAATTGCCGAAATCATCAAAGAAAATCGAAAAAACTATTTTGGAGTATACTCTCAAAACGGATATATTTCGCTAGATTTCTGCCGGGCGCTTTTTCGACTTTGGGGAATGTTTTTCTTTTACCCTTTCTTTTATATTATATATGGACACAATTCATGTATTACAGCATCAAATTATCATGATATCATCATTATATAGTTATCATCATCATTATCATCATTCATCATTCATTATCATCATCATTCTCATCATTATTGTCAATATTATCATCATTATTGCAATTGTTATCATTAATTATTGAAAATTATTTGGAGTTACTATATATATTTTGCAAATAATACTAATAACCACAACAAAATACATAGTAATAACAATATAATCAACAATAATGAACGATTTTATAAAATTATTTATATAATTATCGTTAATTAGTATTGTTTTTACGTAATTATTACTGTTATAATAAATTATTTTGCAATTATACTTACCAGTAACAAATACTAATAAGATAATAATAACATAATAATGTTAATAAACAATATATAACGGGACTAGGCATTATTATTATTATACTTATTATTATTATATTATTGTTATTATTACAGTTATAATATATTTTTTGGCAATAAATGCTAATAATTAAGATAATAGTAATCGTACTACTACTACTACAATAATAATAATAATATAATATAATAATAATAATAATAGAGAGAGATAAGAATAATAATAATACTAATAATAATCAATAATAATAATAATAATAATAATAATAATATTGCTAGATATGTTATCAAAATTCTCTTATGTCTCACTTTTACTCATCATTGTTGTCATGATTAATACAATTCTGGTAATTATTATCAATATACCTAAATAATTCCGAAATCATTTCAAAGAAATCGAAAAAAACGTCATTGGGAGTATACTCTCAAAAGGCTATATTTCGCTAGATTTTGCGACTTTTTCGACTTTTTGGGATTTTTTTTCTTTTACCTTTTTCTATATTATATATGGACCCAATCCTGTTTATTATCATCACATTTCATGATTCCATAATTATTATCGTTTCATCATATTATCATCATTATCATCATTACATCATCTTATCATCATTATGCAATTATATCATCATTATTGCCAATTGCTATCATTATATGCAATTATTGGAGTTATAATATTATATTTTTGCAATAATACTAATAACCACAACAATAATAATAGTAATAACAATAATAATAACAATATAAACGATTTGATAATAATTATTTATATCATTATCTTAATTTAGATTTGTTATTACTGTAATATGACTGTTATAATAATTATTTTGCAATTATACTACCAGTACAAAAAATAATAATAATTGATAAAATAAACAATAATAATGTTAATAACAATTTATAAACGACTAGCATTCTTTATTATTTACTTATTATTATTATTATTCTTGTTATGATTACAGTATAATATATTTTGTTGGCAATAATGCCTAATAATTAAAGATAATAGTAATAGTATACTACACTAAATAATAATAATAATATTATGAATATTAATAATAATAATAATAATAATAATAATAATAATAATAATAATAATATTAAGAATAATAATAATAATAATAATAATAATAATATTCAAAAGTTATCAAAATTCTCTTTATTCTCACTTTTATCATCACTTGTTGTCATGATTTAATACACATTCTGGGTAATTATTATCTATTACCTAATAATTGCCGAAATCATCAATAGAAATCGAAAAAAAACGTCATTTGGAGTATACTCTCCAAAAGGCTATATTTCGCGACGATTTGCCGCTTTTTCGACTTTTTGGGATTTTTTTCTTTACCTTTTTATATGATATATGGACACACATCCTGTTAGTATCATCATCATTCTCATGATTATCCTCATTTTTATCGTTATCACATTCATTATCATCATTATCATCATTATCATCATCATTATATCATTAGCAATTATACATCATTATTGCAATTGTTATCGCACCTATTATTGCAATTATTGGAGTTTATAATATAAATTTTTGCAAAATACTACTAACCACCACAAATAATAATAGTAATAACAATAATAATAACACCAGAATAAAAACGATGTCTATAATAATTATTTATATCATTATCTTAATTAGTATGTTATTACGTAATTATTACTGTTATATATAATTATTTTTGCAATTATAATACCAGTACAAATAATAATAATGATAATTAATAACAATAATAATGTTTAAAACAATATATAAAAGACTAGATTATTATTATATACTTTATTATATATTATTATTGTTATTATTACAGTAATATATTTTTTGGCATAATGCTAAATAATTAAGAAATAGTAATAGTACTACTAATACTACTAATAATAATAATAATGATAATAATAATATAATAATAATAATATAATAATAATAAAATAAAATAATAATCTAATAATAATAATAATAATATTCAAAAGTTATCAAAAAATTTCTCTTTATTCTCACTTTTTCTCATCATTGTTGTCATGATTAATACAATTCTGGTAATATTATTATACATTATTACCTAATAATTGCCGAAATCACAAAGAAATCGAAAAAACGTCATTTTGGAGTATACTCTCCAAAAGGCTATATTAGCTAGATTTTGCCGCTTTTAGACGTTTGGGGATTTTTTTTCTTTACCTTTTTTATATTACTATATGGACACAATTCCTTTATTATCATCATCATTATCATGATTATCAGAATATTAATCGTTATCATCATCATTATATCATTATCATCATTATTCATCATATCTTATCATCATTATTGCCAATTAGTCTCATCATTATGCAATTGTTATCATTATTATTGCACAAAATTACTTGGAGTTATAATATATATTTGCAATAATACTAATAACAAAACACTATATAGTAACATAACAATTAACTTAATAACAATTAAGAACGATTTATAATAATTATTTATATCATTTATCTTAATTAGTATTGTTATACTGTAATTATTACTGTTATAATAATTATTTTTGCAATATACTCCAGTACAAATAATAATAATGATAATAATAACAATAAATAATGTTAATAACAATATTATAACGACTAGCATATTATTATTATACTTATATTATTATATTTTTGTTATTCATTAAGTTATATATATTTTTGGCAATAATGATACTAATTAAGATAATAGTAATAGTATACCTACTACTACACTAATAATAATAATTGATAATAATAATCATAATGATAATAATAATAATAATAATACAATAAATAATGATAATAATAATAATAATAATAATAAATATTCAAAAGTTATCAAAAATTCTCTTTATTCAATTTTTTTATCATCATTGTTGTCATGATTAATACAAATTCTGGTAATTATTATCATTATTACCCTAATAATTGCCGAAATCATCAAAGAACTCGAACAAACGTCATTTTGGAGTTATACTTCAAAAAGCGCTTAATTTCGCTAGATTTTTGCCGCTTTTTCGACCTTTTGGAGATTGTTTTGTCTTTTACCTTTTCTATATATATATTGGACACAACAATTCCTGTTATTATCATCATCTATTATCCATGATTATCATCATTATTATAGTTATTCATCATGTCATTATCATATTATCATCATTATCATCATCATTATCTATTTTTGCTAATTATTATCATCATTATTGCAAATTGTTATCATATTATTGAATTATTGGAGTTATACTATTATTTTGCAATAATACTAATAACCACAACAAATAATAATAGTAATAACAATAATAATAACAATAATAACCGATTTTATAATACTTATTTATATCATTACTAATTAGGATTGTTATACTGTAATCAATTACTGTTTAAGAATTATTTTGCAATTATACTACCATACAATAATAAAATGATAATAATAACAATAATAATGTTAATAACAATAATTATAACGACTAGCATTATAGTATTATACCTTATTATTATTATTATGATTGTTATTAGTTAACAAGTTCTAATCTATTTTTGGCAATAATGCTAATAATTAAGATAATAGTAATAGTACTACTACTACTAATAATAAATAAAATAATGATAAAATAATAATAATAATAATAATAATAATATAATAATAATATAATAATACTATAATAATAATAATAATAATAATAATAATAATAATATTCAAAAGTTATCAAAATTCTCTTATTCTCACTTTTATCATAATTGTTGTCATGATTAATACAATTTGGTAATTATTATCATTTTACCCTAATAATTGCCGAAATAAATCAAAAAATCGAAAAAAAACGTCTTTGGAGTATCCTCAAAAGGCTATATTTCGCTAGATTTTGCCGCTTTTTCGACTTTTGATTTTTTTTCTTTTACCTTTTTTATTATATATGACAAATTCCTGTTATACATCATCATTACATGATATCATCATTATTATCGTTATCATCATCATTATCATCATTATCATCATTATCATCATCATTATCTATTATTGCAATTATTATCATCATTATTGCATTGTTATCATTATTATTGCAATTTTTTTGGAGTTATAATATTATTTTTGAAATTTAATACTAATAACCACAACAAATTAATTTAAATAATAACAATAATAATAACAAAAAACGATTTTATAATAATTATTTATATCTTTTTAATTAGTATTGTTATCTGTAATTATTATTTAATAATTATTTTTGCAATATACTACCAGTAACAAATAATAATTAATGATAATAATAACCAAAAATAATGTTAATAACAATATTATAACGACTAGCATTATTATTATTATATTTTAAATTATTATTATTTATTTTATTTTACAGTTATAATTATTTTTTGCAATAATGTAATAATTAAGATAATAGTTAATATTTACTAACTACTACTAATAATAAAAATATATAATAAAAATAATATAATAATAATAATAATAAATAATATATAATAATAATATTCAAAATTATCAAAATTCTCTTATTCTCACTTTTATCATCATTGTTGTCAGTTTAATACAATTCTGGTAATTATTATCATTATTACCCTAATAATTTTCCGAAATCATCAAAGAAATCGAAAAAAGTCATTTTGGAGTAAAATCTCAAAAGGCTTATTTCGCTAGTTTTTGCCGCTTTTTTGATTTTTGGGATTTTTTTTCTTTCCCTTTTTATATTAATATGGAACAATTCCTGTTATTTAAATCATCTTTTATCATGATTATAAATATTATTATCGTTTCATCATCTTTTATCATCATTATCATCATTACCTTCTTTTCATCATTATTAAATATTTCTTTTAATTTTGAATTTTACATATTATTAATTTTTTATTATAATATATTTTTTAAATAAATAAAAACAAAAAAAA
>NW_023660168.1:0-19811 GCF_015228065.2 Penaeus monodon | reverse complement strand
TTTTTTGGGTTTGGGGATGGGGGTGGGGGCTACGAAAAACACTTTGTATTAATCCATATGCTCATTTATATTACCGTTCTCTTCTGTCATGATAAAGTGCTTTGAAATCTGAGTAAGCACATAATTAAAAAAAAGCATATTAATGTGTAGTTGTAATAAAATTAATAGAAAAAATGTGTAATTTGAATACTTAGTATGCACATATACATTTTTTTTACATATATGTGTATGCATGTACACACTATATGCTATATAACCTATAATACACTTTGATAACCCTGTAAGCTAATTTTGATAAACAGAAAATTGGTTAATTATCACATCAGTGACATGATCTAAAAGTTTTAAACATTTTGTATGGCACTTGTATTATTTTTGCGGTCCACTTAACTACATTTTAGACAAATGTACCATTAAAAGATGAAATCCATAATTTTGGAGTTTACAAATTAATATAAACCAATTTTCTAGATGTTAAAAAATGTATCAGTGATTAATAGGTGTGATATATTGGATACAGTCCATAAATGAGAACGTGATATGAATAAGATATTTACGACAGAAACAATACTGCAACTGTCTTCATGGCTTCCACTGGATTGCACTTTATAACGGATGGGGTTTGCGGCTTGACTCTGCGAAAAAGCAAAAGAGCCAAGTCTGGCTATATTGGAAAGGCAAACTGCAGGCCGCTCACTCTCGAGTGTGGTCCCACCACTGCTCGACACGGGTGCTTTTGGCTGCTGGGTTTCCCCCTGGCCCGGTTCACACCTCCTTAGTCAACCTGGACGTCTCTGGCTCCCAGAGTCGGCCATATTGATGCCGTGCTTAGTGCGGACACCCAATCAACATGAGAAGTCCTGCAGCAGTGATCCCCACCTCAAGCCATCCTACAGCCCAGGCCTCCGAGTCGCCGGATTACAGAGTCGAGCCCCCAACCCCAGCCACTGTAACTCTGAAGCTGAAGCTGCATTTGACTTCACATATATTTTTGGGTAGTCAATCAGGCTTCGCTTCTTAAATAGTCTCATCTATGCATCAGATATAACTGTCCAGGTGGAAATGTGAAATGACCTCACGTTAAGGAGATTAGTATTGAGAACGGACAGTAAACAGGAGTGCCTTCACGGATAATGGACACTTTTCCACTTTGTTTAATCATTATTCCATTCCGTATGTGTAGATGTCTCTTAATGTAAAGTGTAAGTGCACACTTTTTAAATATGAGATGTAGAAAGCTCTCAGTAATTGTATCTATTGTTATGAAATTGTCAAGTTAAAAGGGCAAAAAGTGAGATAAACATTTTGTATAAATTTTCTTTAAAAGGAATAATTGTGAATATATATGGGTATGCTATTTATGAATGCTTTTGTCACCTCAGTGACATGATTTCAACAGTTTTTAACATTTTGTATGGTACTCGCACTAATTCTGTGATCGTTACATTTTTTGACAAACATTAAAAGATAAAATCCGCAACTGTTGTTTACTTATGTAATAAACCAAATTACATATTTAGATGTTAGAAAAATGTATTAGTGATAAATAGGTGTGCTACATTGGATACAGTCCATAAATTAATGAGAACGTGATATGAATGAGATATTGAGCGACAGAAAACAATACTGCAATGACTTCATGGTACTGAAGTTTCCACTGGATTGCACTTTATAGTGGCTGGGGTTCGCGGCTTGACTCTGTAATCCAGCGAAAAAGCAAAAGAGCCAAGTCTAGCTATACTGGAAAGGCTACTGTAAGCTGCTCACTCTCGAGTGTGATCCCACTACTGCTCGACACGGGTGCTTTTGGCTGCTGGGTTTCCCCCCTGGCCTGGTTCACACCTCCTTAGTCAACCTGGACGTTTCTGGCTCACCAGAGGCGGCCATATTGATGCCAGGCTTAGTGCGGACACCCAATCAACATGAGAAGTCCTGCAGCAGTGATCCCTCCACAAGCCATCCTACAGCCCAGGCCTCCGAGTCGCCGGATTACAGAGTCGAGCCACCAACCCCAGCCACTGTAACTTTGATCTGAATCTGTATTTGACTTCACATATATTCTCGGCTAGTCAACCAGGCTTCGCTTCTTAAATAGTTTCATCTATGCATCAGATATAACTGTCGCAGGTGGAAATGTGAAATGACCTCACGTTAAGGAGAAAATTAGTATTGAGAACGGATAGTAAACAGGATTGCCTTCACGGATAATGGGCACTTTTCACACTTTGTTAAATTATTATTCCATTCCCTATGTGTAGATATCTCTTAATGTAAAAGACACACTTTCTAAACATGAGATATAGAAAGAAGCTCTCAGTAATTGTATCTTATTGTTATGAAATTGTCAAATTAAAGGGGCAAAAAGGGGGACAAACATTTTGTATGAATTTTCTTTAAAAGGAGTACGTGTGGATATATATGTGCATACTGTTTATGAATGTGTTTGCTTTTATTGTAATCATCCCAGTTAAGTATTGCTCTGTACCTTGGTGAATGGAAGTGAGAAATCAGGATTAAATTATGACTGATTTGAGGACATAAATGATATATGTAATGGATAATGGGTTTCATTTCTGATTCTGTTCAACTGGTAGAAAAGACATTATATTAGAAGTGGAAATGTTATCTATGCTTTACTATTAAAAATGATGTTATCATGCATCGACCGTTGGCTGGGGTAGGTGGTTCGACTATTTAAGAAGCGAAGGTTGACTACTCGAGACTATATGTGAAGTCAAATACAGCTTGAGAACAGAGTTGCAGTGGTTGGGGTGTGGCTCGACTCTGTAATCCGGCGACTCGGAGGCCTGGGCTGTAGGATGGCTTGATGTGGGGATCACTGCTGCAGGACTTCTCATGTTGATTGGGTGTCCGCACTAAGCTTGGCATCAATATGGGCGACCTTGGGGAGCCAGAGACATCCAGGTTGACTAAGGAGGTGTAACCGGGCCAGGGGGGAAAGCCAACAGCCAAAAGCACTCGTGTCGAGCAGTAGTGGGATTACACTCAAGAGTGAGCGGCTTGCAGTAGCCCTGTCAACATAGGCAGACTTGGTCTTTTTATACAACAGTGTATTAACGAAGTCACATTAATGTGTTTAGTCGTAAAGTCTCGCAAATTATATATATATATATATATTATATATATATATATATATATATATATATATATATATATACACATATATATGTATGTATGTGTGTGCATATATTGTGTGTTTTGCATGAATGATGTGTATGGACATGTGCTGACATGTACATGTATATCTGTGCGTGTATATCTTATTAATTATTTTTACATCGCTGGTGATGTAAAATGTGTTATATTTTTTATGAACTAAAACTAAGTAACGTATTTTGAAAACCGCATGAAATCCTCTTTCAAAAACCTATGAAGAAAAAGATGTTGAAGCGCTACATAAGGAATTCAGATAAAATAACATAATAATTGAGCTTATGTAGGCTATAAAATTGGTTTGATACAATGAATTGCTGACACCCAAGGCTAGGATACACTGTGCATGCTGTGGCTGGTAGGTAGAAGTGGAAAAGTATGCATATATTGATTTTCAACAGAGAAGAAACCTATTTCTTTTTAAGACATTCAAGTTTATATTGCATTGCATCTTATAGCGGCTGGGGTTGGTGGCTCGACCCTGTAATCCAACGACTCGGAGGCCTGGGCTATAGGATGATTTGAGGTGAGAATCACTGCTAAAGGATTACTCATGATGACAAAGTGGCCACACTAACCTCGACATCAGTATGGGCGCCCTTGGTAAGCAAGGGACGTCTAGGTTGAATGAGAAGTGTGTACGGGCCGGCGAAGACAACACAACCAAAATGACATGACCCTAAAAGCACCCATGATGAAAAGTGGAATGACGCCCGGAGTGAGCAGTCCGTAGCAACCTTGCCAACATAATCAGACTTAGCCCTTTTATCTTATTTTTTTTAGGCCACTTCTCACGATATTATAAAACAGGATACTATATAATATATTTATTTATTTATTTATTTATTTATCTTTATTGAGATCACCACCTCAAGCCATCCTATAGCCCAAGCCTCCGAGTCGAGCCATCGACCCCAAGCGTGATGCGGTGTATATTAATATAAATTTGAGTACAAGTATGGGTAGTATGAAAAGGGCTGACAAAGGATAAAGGTATAAAATATAGACATTTTAAATATCCATATTTATTTGAGTATATATATATATATATATATATATATATATATATATATTATATATATATATATATTCAACAAGAGAGAGTGGCAAATATATAGAGAAGTACATATTACATGCATCTATTTAATATATATGTAAAATGCTATAAAACTTACACATACTCATAAAGAAATACATAAACAGATGCATAATTACACTGCTAGTGCATGTATCATTATATATATATATATGTATATATATACATATATACATATATATATATGTATATGTATACATATTACACGCACAATTTATATATATTATATATATATATATATATATTATATTATATATATATATATATATATATATATTGTATATATACGAACATAATCGGACTTAGTCTTTACATTTTTATTTTTCTAAAGCCACTTCCTCTCACGATATTATAAAACAGAATTACAATTACTATACATCATATCAGGTGCATTTATTACTGCTCATATTCCATTATAATTGCATTACTCATTCAGACACGCATATCATACATATTAACATTTCCTTAGCCTGCATGTTCGTGAGTCCTTAAGACGGCCGTATTGATCCCGATCCGGTGCAAGCAAGAAGAACTGAAACAAGCCCTTAAGTTCACCTGTTTTACAGCCTTTGTAGATTACTTAAAAGGACATGCATAAACAGTATAAAACCTTTAAGTACTGAATTACAGAATCATGTCACACTCCTTAGGTATACCTTTTTATTCAATGCACAGGGATACTCTGCGTAAACCAATGGTTCCCAAGCATGCTCTTCTAGACATGATGGCGACCCCAATCTACAATGTATAGGCTTGTATCATATACTGTTGGCTGTAAAAGAAAGGAAAAACATAATAAACGCCCGTGTCAGAAAGGTGCTCTAAAGTTACAGCTGCAAACCCTGAGTCACAAAAATAAGTTGTGGCAAAGAGGAACAACACTACGTATATGATGAAAGCATCTCAAAATTGAGAAGTTGATCACCTCTGATATTTTGAAGTTTTGACGACGCCAAGAAGAACTATTGGCGTTCGCGACCCAGGGTTGGGAAGGCTGGCATAGTTTGGTTAGAGCTGTTTGTAAGCAGAAAAGAAGTTACAAGTGTTTGAGAAAATAAACACATTAGATTCATATCTGGTGATATGTTTATATACAACTATAAGTTACCTTGTGAATGGATAAAAGGACAAAGTCTACCTGTTCAGACAAGGCCGCCCACTCTCGCGCGTGATCAACACTAACGGGTCGACACGAATGTTTTTGGCTAGGTTTCCCCCCAGGCCTGGTTCACACTTCCTTGGTCAAGTTGGATCTGGCCTCCCAAGGAAGGCCATACTTATTCCCAGAAGGCCATACTTATTCCAGTCAACGTGAGAAGTCCTAGCAGCAGTGTTTCCCATATATTTAACACACATATCTCTCTCTATATATATATATTATATATATATATTAGGTATAATCGATATATGTATATGCATGCATACCTATATATGTATACATATATGCGAGAAAGGGACAGAGAGAGAGAGAGAGATAGATAAAGAGAAAGAGAGTGAAGTTAGTACCTATATATACATATATGAATATTTGTATATACAAAAATATATAGACATATACACACACCCACAAACACACATATACATATATATGTCTGTGTAGTTACATATTTGTAAATTATATATGAATATATATATATATATAATATATATATATATATATATATATATATATCCATCCGTACATAGGTATATAAATATATATACTCACAATCACATATATATATATATACATATATATATATACCCATACATTCACACACACACACACATATCTGAGTGTGCGTGTGTGTAGAGAGAGAAGAAAGACAAAATGAGATAGACAGAGAGACAAAGAGAAAGAGATGAGACAGTCTGCATTCAGGTGGAACAGAGAGAGAGAGAGAAAGGAAGAGAGGCAGCAATAATAGATATCATGAGATAAAATCATAATTATGTACATATTTCGAGGACTTTGTCATGTGAAATCGAGCACCTACAGACGAAGCCTTTCCTATAATTTATTCAGATAATAGTTCCGTGTCCGTAGTTAGGGGACAATAAATTATCAGGAATTAAGGAATTAAGCTTTAAAAGGACCAAGTCTGGTTATGTTAGCAAGGCTGCTACAGACTTCTCACTCCTGGACGCAATTTTACATTCAACCTGGGCGATTTTGACTGTGATTTTGTACCATTGGCCCGGTTCACACTTGCTCAGTCAGCCTGGATGTCCCTTGATTACCAAGGGCGTCATATTGATGCCGAGGTCAGTGCGGATATATTTTGATCACGAGTAAGCCTGTAGCAGTGATCCCCACCTCAAGCCATCCTTCAGTCCAAGCTTCCGAGTCGCCGGATTACAGAGTCGAGCCACCAACCCCAGCCATTTTGGGATGGAAAGCAAGATCGTTTTGAATAACAGTTTCTTTTCCTCCCCGGATAAATTGGGGATGGGGGTGGGGGGCTACGGAAAACACTTTGTATTAATCCATTATGCTCATTTATATTACCGTCTGTTCTGTCATGATAAAGTGCTTTAAAATCTGAGTAAGCACATGATTAAAAACAAGCATATTAATGTGTAGTTGTAATAAAAGTAACAGAAAAAATGTGTAATTTGAATACTTAGTATGCACATATACATTTTTTTTACATATATGTGTATGCATGTATACACTATATGCTATATAACCTATAATACACTTTTGATAACCCTGTAAGCTAATATTGATAAACAGAAAATGGTTAATTACCACATCAGTGACATGATCTAAAAAGTTTTAACATTTTGTATGGCACTTTGTATTATTTTTGCGTCCACTTAACTACATTTTAGACAAATGTACCATTAAAAGATGAATCCGTAATTTTAGAGTTTACAAATATAATAAATAATATAATATAATAAACCAATTTTCTAGATGTTAGAAAATGTATCAGTGATTGATAGGTGAGATATATTGGTACAGTCCATAAATGGAACGTGATATGAATAAGATATTACGACAGAAACAATACTGCAACTGTCTTCATGGTTTCCACTGGATTGCACTTTATAGCGGATGGGGTTTTGCGGCTTGACTCTACGAAAAAGCAAAGAGCCAAGTCTGGCTATATTGGAAAGGCTACTGCAGGCCGCTCACTCTCGAGTGTAGTCCCACCACTGCTCGACACGGGTGCTTTTGGCTGCTGGGTTTCCCCCCTGGCCCGGTTCACACACCTTCTTAGTCAACCTGGACGTCTCTGGCTCCCCAGAGTCGGCTATATTGATGCCGAGCTTAGTGCGGACACCCAATCAACATGAGAAGTCCTGTAGCAGTGATCCCCACCTCAAGCCATCCTACAGCCCAGGCTTCCGAGTCGCCGGATTACAGAGTCGAGCCACCAACCCCAGCCACTGTAACTCTGAAGCTGAATCTGTATTTGACTTCACATATATTCTCGGGTAGTCAATCAGGCTTCGCTTCTTAAATAGTCTCATCTATGCATCACGGATAATGGATACTTTTCACACTTTGTTTAATCATTATTCCATTCCGTATGTGTAGATATCTCTTAATGTAAATGTAAGTGCACACTTTTTAAATATGAGATGTAGAAAGCTCTCAGTAATTGTATCTTATTGTTATGAAAATTGTCAAGTTAAAAGGGCAAAAAGTGAGATAAACATTTGTATAAATTTTCTTTAAAAGGAATAATTTTGGAATATATATAGTGTACGCTATTTATGAATGTTTTTGTTTTTATTGTAATTAACCCAATTAAGTATTGCTCGCATCTGAGTAAACACATAATTAAAAACAAGTATATTAATGTGTATGTTGTAATAAAAAACGAGATTTTTTTTTTTTTTTGTAAATTGAATACTTAATATGCACACATAATTTTTTTTTAACATATATGTATACATATATTATAGGCTATGTAATATATACATGCTAGTGCGTAGCATCGATAACCAGAAAAGTGGTTGACTACCACCTCAGTGACATGATTTCAACATTAAAAGATAAAATCCGTAACTGTTGTTTACTTATGTAATGAACCAATTTACATATTTAGATGTTAGAAAAATGTATTAGTGATAAATAGGTGTGCTACATTGGATACAGTCCATAAATTAACGAGAACGTGATATGAATGAGATATTCACTACAGAAAACAATACTGCAATGACTTCATGGTACTGAAGTTTCCACTGGATTGCACTTTATAGTGGCTGGGGTAATCCAGCGAAAAAGCAAAAGAGCCAAGTCTAGCTATACTGGAAAGGCTACTGTAAGCTGCTCACTCTCGAGTGTGATCCCACTACTGCTCGACACGGGTGCTTTTGGCTGCTGGGTTTCCCCCCTGGCCCGGTTCACACCTCCTTAGTCAACCTGGACGTCCCTGGCTCCCCAGAGGCGGCCATATTGATGCCGGCTTAGTGCGGACACCCAATCAACATGAGAAGTCCTGCAGCAGTGATCCCCTCCTCAAGCCATCCTACAGCCCAGGCCTCCGAGTTGCCGGATTACAGAGTCGAGCCACCAACCCCAGCCACTGTAACTTTGATCTGAATCTGTATTTGACTTCACATATATTCTCGGGTAGTCAATCAGGCTTCGCTTCTTAAATAGTCTTAACCTATGCTTCAGATATAACTGTCGCAGATGGAAATGTGAAATGACCTCACGTTAAGGAGAAGATTAGTATTGAGAACGGACAGTAAACAGGAGTGCCTTTCACGGATAATGGACACTTTTCACACTTTGTTAAATTATTATTCCATTCTCGTATGTGTAGATATCTCTTAATGTAAAAGTGCACACTTTCTAAACACGAGATATAGAAAGAAGCTCTCAGTAATTGTATCTTATTGTTATGAAATTGTCAAATTAAAGGGGCAAAAAGGGGGACAAACATTTTGTATGAATTTTCTTTAAAAGGATACATGTGGATATTATTGTGCATACTGTTTATGAATGTGTTTATTTGTAATCATCCCAATTAAGTATTGCTCTGTACCTTGGTGATGGAAGTGAGAAATCAGGATTAAATTATGACTGATTGAGGACATAATGATTATATGTAATGGATAATGGGTTTTCATTGCTGATTCTGTTCAACTGGTAGAAAAGACATTATATTAGAAGTGGAAATGTTATCATATGCTTTACTATTAAAAATGACGTTATCATGCATCGACCGTTGGCTGGGGTCGGTGGTTCGACTATTTAAGAAGCGAAGCCTGGTTGACTACTCGAGACTATATGTGAAGTCAAATACAGCTTGAGAACAGAGTTGCAGTGGCTGGGTTGGTGGCTCGACTCTATAATCCGGCGACTCGGAGGCCTGGCTGTAGGATGGCTTGATGTGGGGATCACTGCTGCAGGACTTCTCATGTTGATTGGGTGTCCGCACTAAGCTTGGCATCAATATGGCGACCTTGGGGAGCCAGACATCCAGGTTGACTAAGGAGGTGTGAACCGGTCCAGGGGGGAAAACCCAGCAGCCAAAAGCATTCGTGTCGAGCAGTAGTGGGATATACACTCAAGAGTGAGCGGTCTTGCAGTAGCCCTGTCAACATAGGCAGACTTGGTCCTTTTATACAACAGTGTATTTAACGAAGTCACATTAATGGTGTTTTAGTCGTAAAGTCACGCAAATTATATATATATATATATATATATAATATATATATATATTATATATATATATATACTATATATATATATATATATATATATATATATACATATATATATATATATATATATATATATATATATATATAATATAATTTGCGAGACTTCACGACTAAATACCATATATATGTATGTATGTATGTGTGTGCATATATTAGTGTGTTTGCGTGAATGATGTGTATGGACATATGCTGACATGTACATATATATCTGTGCGTGTATATCTTATTAATTATTTTTACATCGCTGGTGATGTAAAATGTTATATTTTTTTATGAACTAAAACTATGTAACGTGTTTTGAAAACCACATGAAATCCTCTTTCAAAAACCTATGAAGAAAAAGATGTTGAAGCGCTACATAAGGAATTTAGATAAAATAGCATAATAATTGAGCTTATGTAGGCTATAAAATGGGTGTGTGATACAATGAATTGCTGACACCCAAGGCTAGGATACACTGTGCATGCTGTGGCTGGTAGGAAGAAGTGGAAAGTATGCATAATTTGATTTTACAACAGAGAAGAAACCTATTTCATTTTAAGACATTCAACTCTATTTTGCATTGCATTTTATAACGGCTGGGGTTGGTGGCTCGATCCTGTAATCCAACGACTCGGAGGCCTGGGCCATAGGATGAATTGAGGTGAGAATCACTGCCAAAGGATTACTAATGATGACAAAGTGTCCGCACTAACCTCGACATCAGTATGGGCGCCCTTGGTAAGCAAGGGACGTTAGGTTGAATGAGGAAGTGTGTACGGGCCGGCGAAGACACAACACAACCAAAATGACATCACCCCAAAAGCACCCATGATGAAAAGTGGAATGACGCCCGGGAGTGAGCAGTCCGTAGCAACCTTGCCAACATAATCAGACTTAGCCCTTTTATCTTTATTTTTCTTAGGCCACTTCTTCTCAGCATATTATAAAACAGGATACTATAATATATATTTATTTATATATTTATTTATTTATCTTTATTGATCACCACCTCAAGCCATCCTATAGCCCAGCCTCCGAGTCGAGCCATCGACCCCCAAGCGTGATGCGGTGTATATTAATATAAAATTTGAGTACAAGTATGGGTAGTATGAAAAGGGCTGACAAAGGATAAAGGTATAAAAATATAGACATTTTAAATATCCATATTTATTTGAGTATATATATATATATATATATATATATATATATATATATATATATATATATATATATATATATATATTCAACAAGAGAGAGTGGCAAACATATAGAGAAGTACATATTACATGCATCTATTTAATATATATGTAAAATGCTATAAAACTTACACATACTCATAAAGAAATACATAAACAGATGCATAATTACACTGCTAGTGCATGTATCATTACATATATATATGTATATATACATATATACATATATATATATATATATGTATATGTATATACATATATACACGCACAATTTATATATGTATATATATATATATATATATATATATATATATATATGTATGTATATATACGAACATAATCGGACTTAGTCTTTACATTTTTATTTTTCTAAAGCCACTTCCTCTCACGATATTATAAAACAGAATTACAATTACTATACATCATATCAGGTGCATTTATTACTGCTCATATTCCGTTATAATTGCATTACTCATTCAGACACGCATATCATACATATTAACATTTCCTTAGCCTGCATGTTCGTGAGTCCTTAAGGACGGCCGTATTGATCCCGATCCCGGTGCAAGCCAGAAGAACTGAAACAAGCCCTTAGTTCACCTTTTTACAGCCGTTGTAATTACTTTAAAAGGACATGCATAACTATAAACGCTTTAGTACTCTGAATTACAGAATCTGTCCACTCCTTATGTATACGCCTTTTATTTCAATGCACAGGGCTACTCCTGCTTAAACCATGGTCCCACGCAATGCTCCTCTAGACATTATGGCGACCCCAAATCACAATTGTAGGCCTTGTATCATATACTGTTTGGCTGTAAAAGAAAGGAAAAACATAATAACGCCCGTGGTCAGAAAGGTGCTCTAAGGTTACAGCTGCAAACCCTGAGTCCCAGAAATAAGTTGTGTCAAAGAGGAACAACACTACGTATATCATGAAGCATCCTCAAAATTGAGAAGTTGATCACCTCTGATATTTTGAAGTTTTGACAACGCCAAGAAAACTATTGGCGTTGCGCGACCCATCGGTTGGGAAGGCTTGGCATAGTTTGGTTAGAGCTGTTTGTAAGCAGAAAAAGAATTACAAGTGTTTGAGAAAATAACACTTAGATTCAGATATGGTGATATGTTTTATACAACTATAAGTTAACCTTTGTGAATGGATAAAAGGACAAGTCTACCTGATTCAGACAAGGCCGCCGCACTCTCGCGCGTGATCAACACTACGGGTCGACACGAATGTTTTTGGCTAGGTTTCCCCCCAGGCCTGGTCACACTGCTTGGTCAGTTGGATCTGGGCCTCCCAGGAAGCCATATTTTATTCCGAAGGCCAATACTGTATTCCCAGTCAACGTGAGAAGTCCCTAGCACAGTGTTTCCATAGATTTAACACACACATCTCTCTCTATATATATATATTTATATCTATATATTAGGTATAATCATATATGTATAGTGCATGCATACCTATATATGTATACAAATATGCGAGAAAGGGACAGAGAGAGAGAGAGATAGATAAAGAGAAAGGAGTGAAGTTAGTACTTATATATACTTATATGAATATTTTGTATATACAAAAATATATAGACACATACACACACCCACAAACACCATATACTATAATGGTCTGTGTCGTTTTACATATTGTTAAATTATTATGGCATATATATATATATATATATATATATTATATATATATATGTATATATATAATATATATATATATATATATATATATATAATATATATATATATATATCCATCCGTACATAGGTATATAAATATATATACTCACATCCATATATATATACATATATATATATCCGTCATGACATTCACACACAGCACACCTATATCTGAGGTGCGTGTGTGTAGAGAGTAGAAGACAGACAAAATGAGTACACAGAAGACAAAGAGAAGAGATGAGACAGTCTGCATTCAGGTTGGAACAGAGAGGAGAGAGAAGAAGAGAGAGGCAGGCAATATAATATCTGAGATAAAATCATAAATTTATGTGACAATGTTCGAGGACTTTGTCATGTGAAATCGGGAGCACCTACATAGAACCTTTCTATAATTTATTCCGATAGTAGTTTCGTGTCCCCCGTAAAAAAAGTAGGGGACAATAAATTATCACAGGAAGTAAGGAATTACGCTTTAAAAGAGGACCAGTCTGGTTATGTTAGAAGGCTGCTACAGACTTCTCACTCCTGGACGCAATTTTCTCAACCTCTAGGCGACTTTTGACTGTGGATTTGTACCATTTGCCGTTTCACGACTTGCTCAGTCAGCCTGGATGTCCTTGATTACCAAGGGCGTCCATATTGATGCCGAGGTCAGTGCGGATATATTTTGAATCACGAGTAAGCCGTAGCAGTGATCCCCACCTCAAGCCACTACAGTCCAACGCTTCCGAGTCGCCGGATTACAGAGTCGAGCCACCAACCCCAGCATTTTGGATGGAAGAGTAAGATCGTTTTGTGAATAACATTTTTCTTTTCCTCCCCGGATAAATTTGGGATGGGGGTGGGGGGCTACGAAAAACACGTTGTATTATCCTATTAGGCTCATTTTCATTTATCTTCATGATAAATACTTTGAATCTGAGTAAGCACATTAATTAAAAACAGCTCTTAATGTTTATTTGTATAAAATTAAAAGGAAAATGTGTAATTTGAATACTTAGTATGCACATATACATTTTTTTTTACATATACTGTGTCGCAATGTACACACTATATGCTATAACCTATAATACACTTTTGTAACCCTGTCAGCTAATATTGATAAACAGAAATTGGTTATTCCACATCGTGACATGATCTAAAGTTTTTAACATTTTTGTATGGCACTTGTTTATTTTTGCGGTCCACTTAACTCCATTTTTAGACAATGTAAACAATTAAAAAACTGAAACCGTAATTTTAGAGTTTACAAATATAATAAACCATTTTCTAGAGAGTTAGAAAATGTATCAGTGATATATAATAAGGTGTGGAATAATGAGTACAGCTCCCAATAAATGAGAACGTGATATGATACCGATATTTACGACAGAAAACAATCCTGCAACTGTCTCATGGTACTGAAGTTTTTCCACTGGGATTGCACTTTATAGCGGGATGGGTTTGCGCGTGACTGCGAAAAAAGCAAAAGAGCCAGTCTGGCTTATATTGGGAAAGCTACTGCAAGGTCCGCTCACTCTCGAGTGTGGTCCCACCACTGCTCGCCACGGGTGCTTTTGGCTGCTGGGTTTCCCCCCTGGCCCGGTTCACACTCCTTAGTCAACCTAGACGTCTCTCCTCTTTCTCTGGCTCCCCAGAGTCGTCATATTGTGATGTCGTTCTTAGTGCGGACCCCCAATCACTTGAGAAGTCCCCTGGAGCAGTGATCCCCCACCTCAAGCCATCCCTACAGCCCAGCCTCCGAGTCGCCGGATTAACAGAGTCGGCTACCACCCCCCCATTTTGGATTGATGTATATGTTTTGATAACAGTTCCTTTTCTCCCGGGCTATGGGGGGGGGGGGCTATGAAAACACCCTGTCATATTAATGTGTTAGTTGTAATACAAATTAACGGAAAAAAATGTGTATTTGAGTACTTAGTACGCACAGATACATTTTTTTTTTTTACATATATGTGTAATTCATGTATATACTATATGCTATATCACCTGTAATATACTTTTGATAACCCTTGTAATTTGTAGTATTGATAAACCGAAAATTGGGTTGTTACCACATCAATAAATGATCTAAAAAGTTTTTTTGAACATTTTGTATGGCCACTTGCATATTTTTTGCGGTCCGCTTAACTACATTTGAGACAAATGTAACATTAAAAGATGAGATCCGTAACTGCAGATTTTTTAAATATAATAAATTTTCTTGATGTTAGAAAATGTTACTCAGTGCATTAATAGGTGTGATACATTTTTGGGGGGGGATACATTCATAAATGAGAACGTGATATGAATGAGAATATTTAACCCGACAGAAAACAATACTGCACTGTCTTCATGGTAACTGAAGTTTACACCGATGGCACTTTATAGTCGGATGGGTGTCGCGGCTTGACTCTGTAATCCAGCGAAAAGCAAAAGAGCCAAGGCTGGTTATATTGGAAAGGTCTGTAGGTTTGCTCACTCTCGATTGTGATCCGGGTTCCGCACTAAGCTTGGTATCAGTAATGGCGGTCTTGGGAGCCAGAGACGTCCAGGTTGACTAAGGAGGTTGTGAACCGGACAGGGTGGAACCCCAGCAGCCAAAAGCACCCGTGTCGAGCGTAGTGAGAGTGAGCGGCCTGCAATAGCACTTGTCACATAGGCAGACTTGGTCGCTTTTATACAACATGCATATTTAGCGAGTTACCATTACTGCGTTTTTCTCGTAAAAGTCTTCGCAAATCTCTCTCTCACTCTCTCTCGTCTCTCTCGTCTCCTCTCTCTCTCTCTATCTCTCTCCTCTTCTCTCTCTCTCTCTGTATATAATATATTATATATATATATAAGATTATATATGCCAGTGTGTGTGCATATAATTTGTGTGTTTTGCGTGTCTATGTATGGACATTTTGTTTTGCATGTACTATATATGTGTGTTTGGTATATCTTTATTTGTATGTATCTGACGCTATCTTATTACTTTACTTTTACATCAACTGGTGAGAGATATTGTGTTATACCAAAAACCTTGAAGAAACAACGCTAAATCGCTTCATAGTAATTTAGACGATATATATAACTGAACTGTAAATAGGTTTATACAAACTTTTTATGGGTTGTGATACATGAATTGCTGACACCCAAGGTAGGAATACACGGTTATAATGTGTCGGGTGTAGAAGTTGAGTATTCATAGAAAAATTCGATTTTACAACAAAGAAACCTACTTCATTTTAAGACATTCAAGTAATTTTTTGCGTTGCAATCTTATAACGGCTGGGTTTGGTGGCCGACCCTGCAATCCGGCCACTTCGGATTGACAGTTGTCCTCAGTAACCTCGGCATCAAAATGGGCCCCTTGGTACTCAAAGGACGTCCAAGTTTCTGAGCAAGTCTTTACGGGCTGCGAAGACACAACACCACTAAAACACCTATGATGAATAGTGAATCACGCCCGAGAGTGACGTCCGTACATCCTTGTTAGCACATCAGACTTAGTCCTTTTATTTTTTCTAAGCCACTTCCTCTCACGATATTATAAAACAGGAAACTATAAGTTTTATAGTTTTTATTGAGCATTAACAACTACTATACATTGTAATCAGGTGCTTTTATTACTGTTCATATTCGTTTAAATTATTGGCATTATTCATAACAATGCAATTATAACATATTAACATTTCCTTAGTCAGCCTGCATGTTCGTAGTCCTTAAGGACGGTTCGTATGATCCCTGATCCCGTGCAAGCAATAAGAATTACTTAAAATGACATGCATACCAGTATATGCGCGTTAGTACTGAATTACTGTATCATAATACACTCCTTAGGTTCAATTATGCCTCCTCTAGACATGATGGCGACCCCAATCTGTTCTACAATGGATAGTCTTGTATCATATATTACCTAATTGTTGGCTGTAAAAGTAGGAAAAGCATATAAATTCCATGTTAGAAGGTGCCTAAGTGTTACAAGACAGCTGCAACCCTGAGTCTCAAAAAATTAAGTTTTAGCCAAAGAGGAACAACACTACGTATAGGATTTAAAATTCCCAAAATGAGATTTGATCATGTCTGATATTTTGGATTTTTTTGGTGACCCCAAGAAGAACTACTTGCGGAATGTCGTATTGATCCCGATCCCCGGTGCAAGCAAGCAGAATTAAACAGCCCTTTAGATTCACCTGTTTACACTCTGTCGATACTTAAAAGGACATGCATAAACAGTAAAAACCTTTAAGTATGAATTACAGTATCATATCACCTCCATAGGTACATCCTCTTAGTCAATGCACAGGGATGACTTCGCGTAAACTCAATGGGTTTCCGAATATGCTCCTACCAATCTGTTCTAGCTGACGATGTATAGGCTTGTATCATATATTTCTAAGTGTTGGGCTGTAAAAGTAAGGAACAGCACAATAAAAGTCCTGTGAGAAAGGTGCCTAAGGTTAGAAGCTGCCAAACCCTGAGTCCACAAATAGTTGTAGCAAAAAAGAACACACTACGTATATGAATGAAATATCGCAAAATGAGAATTTGTCACGTCCTGATATTTTGAAGTTTGGTGACCCCAAGAGGAACTACTGGCGTTCCACGACCCAGGGATGAGGAAGGCTTTGGTTAAAAGCTCTTTGTAAACGGAAAAGAAGGTGCAAGTGCAATTAAGAAAATAAACACATTATATTCATATATGGTGTCATGTATATACAAGCTATAAGTTAACTGTATGAAATGGATAGCAGGACGGGCGTGATCCCCACTCTGGTCGACACGAATGGTTTTTTTTGGCTAGGTTTTACCGCACCCAGGATGGTTCCATATCTTCTCCTTGTCAATGTGTGTGTACATCCACCGGGTGGGCTCTTGCAGTCTTCGCCGGCCGGTTCAGATTCCCAGTCAACTGTGCATCCATTGATTCCCATATATGTGAACACAGACACATATCGTTATGGTTCTATGCCCTAGATTGTTAAGTATAGATCATCTCATTACATACATAGCATTACATACATATATGTGGTGTTGGCGTGTGTGCGATCGCGATTGAAAGGGACTACGTAGAGAGGAGATCAGATAAAGAGCGGGAAAATAGAGTGAGTGAGTATCCTACATAGTATATATCACATTATCGAATATTTGTTATCTCGCCATATATCAATAACTACATATACTACAAACCACAACTATACACATTCATATATATGTTGTGTTGGGTGGTGACATCTTTGTAAATCTCATAGATGTGCGACGTAATTTGTACCTAGAAATAATGATCCAACCATACATATGTTATTATTAGAGGAAAATACATAGCAACAGCAACCACATGAGCTATATATACATTAACACACAACACCACACCACACAGTGCGACATCCGTTGGCGCGCACCACACACAACACCACACACAGGGCACCGATATAATATTATTATTGCATATATACATACTATATATTATAGGCATATATAGACACACACACACTCACACACACACACACACACACAACACACACAAACACACACTACTCACACACTAGTCACACACACACCACCCACACACATACTTACATACATCATCGTATATATAGTATAGGTATTTATCTTTATGATTATTAGTGTTTTGTATGTGTGTAGAGGAGGACAAGACGGAGGCAAAGAGATCAGTGTATAGAGAAGTAGCATAAGAGAATGAGATGGAAGAGCGAGATCTGGCATTCAGGTTTTGGAAGATAGAGAGAGAAGGCGATGGAGAGAGGCGAGAGTAGAGAGGAGAGAGAGAGCGAGAGAGAGAGAGAGAGAGAGGAGAAGAGAGAGAAGAGATGTGGGATATAGAGGGAGGAGGAGTAGAGAGAGTGGGCATGCTGTCTCCGTGAGACACCCAACGATATGATATGGTGATTCATCATAAGATAAAATCCCAAAATATTACGTGGTATTATTGTTCCGAGACTTTGTCCCATGTGAAACTCCGGCATATCAGTTACAGAGTTAGCCTTTCTTTCTGTTCCTTTGCAATTTATTCCGATAATGGTCTCCGGTTGTCGTCCTAGGCAACCTAGAGATTTCTGAATATTTTTCTAATAGTTTGACTATAAACTTTCAAGGGAATGTGAAGCTTTAAATAGGACCAAGTCTGATATGTTGGCAAGGCTGCTCATAGACTTCTCACTCCTGGACGCAATTTTCAATGAAACCTGTGCGATTTTGACTGTGATTTGGTACCATTGGCCCGGTCTCACACTGTTCAGTCAACCTGGATGTCCCTTGCTTACCAAGGGCATCCATATTGATGCCGAGGTCAGTGCGGATATATTTTTATCACGAGTAAGCTGTAGCAGTGCTCCCCCCACCTCAAGCCATCCTACAGCCCAGGCTTCCGAGTCGCCGATTAAGAGTCGCCACCACCCCAGGCCATTTTGGATGGAAAGTACGATCTTTTTGATAACAGTTTCTTTTCTCCCCGAAAAGGTGGGGGGGGGGGCTTGAAAAACACCCTGTATTAATCCATTATGCCTGATTTATAAATTAGCGCCTTTCTGTTCACGAGTAAGTGTTTGAAATCTGAGTAAGCACATAATCAAAACAATCCAAGCTTCCGAGTCGCCGGAGTTATACAGGAGTCGACCCAATCCCAGCCTTTTGGGATGATAATTAAATCATTTTGAATAACAGTTTTATTTTCCTCTTCCGAAGGTGGGGGGGGGGGCTAATGAAAAACACCTTGTATATTTATGTGTAGTTGTAATAAAAAAATTAACGGAAAAAATAGTGTAATTTCAATACTTGTATCGATACATACATTTTTTTTTTTACATTTATGTATATGTATCTTATATACTTTATGCTACATACCATGTAATCCAATTTTGATAACTCTGTAGATGTAGTATTAACAAACAAAAATTGGTCGTTCAACGTCAGTGACATGATCTAAAAAGCTTTTAAAATTTTGTAATGGCATTCGAACTATTTTTGAGATGTTACGCTAGAAAAATATTGCAACTGACTTCATGTTACTGAAATTAACAC
>NW_023660167.1:0-19812 GCF_015228065.2 Penaeus monodon | reverse complement strand
TAATATATATATACATGTATATATACTATATAATATATATATATTATATATATATATATATATACTGATATTATATTATGTTATTATATGTGTATTGATATATGTATATGTGTATCTGATATATGTATTTATGTGTATATGATATATGTATATATAATAAGTATTACAATTAAGTATTATGCTGTGACCACGGCGGCTCAAACATGAACCTACCGTAAAAAAGAAGAAGAAAAAAATATATAGGTCTTGGTGGCGGCATCGGCATCGTCTCTGACTTGCACGTTGCAGGACCCAGGATCGAGACAAGAGGAAACCTTCTTTTTGAGGGCCGCGGTGGCCGAATGGTTAGAGCGTCGGACTCCAGACTGTCACGACGGCAATCTGAGTTCGAGGGTGCGAGTCACCGGCCGGCGCGTTGTTTCCCTTGGGCAAGGAACTTCACCTCGATTGCCTACCTAGCTACTGGGTGGCCAAGCCAGCCCAAGTCAGTGCTGGTCCAAAGCCCGAATAAAATAGAGAGAATGATTACCTAAAAAGGTACCACCGGCACTCTCCGTGGAAAGGAACTGGGGACCCTACCACGTACTCACTCCAGGAGCATCACAACATGAAAACTACAATTAAGTATCATGCTGTGACCACGGCGGCTCAGACAAGAACCTACCGTTAAAAGACGCAGATATATAATCTATGTATATATATATATATATATATATATATATATATATATATATGCATGCATGTATATGTGTATCTGATATATGTATATGTATATATAATATATGTATATATATATATGCATGTATGTATATGTGTATCTGATATATGATATATATATTATATATATATATTATATTATATATATATATATATATATATATGCATGTATGTATGTGTATGTGATATTAGTATATGTATATATATATGATATGACATATGTATATATATATATATATGTATATATATCATGTATTTTTATATTTAGTATATATATATATATGTATATGATATATATATATATATATATATGATATATGTATATATATCATGTATAAATATGTATTGTATATATAAAATTATATATATATATATATATATATATATGTATATGATATATAATATGTGTATATGTATATATGATATACCTTAAGGGCATCTTATCGGGCCCCCTTTAAGAGGGTGAGGAAAAACCCTAGATATGAAAAGACACTTTTATTAAAATATAATGACGGCGACATCACAGTAAAAGGCTATCTTGTCTTCATCAAAACATCCATTGGTTTTAATCAGTAAGGACGACCCAGGTATCTTAAGGCCCCTTCCACTCACGATAAATGTCTTTTTTTTCGTAGATTTCGAAGACTGAGACACCGACTTCTGGCAGTTTTCCCACCAGGTGTGGTCTCGAAGAGGTAAAAGTAAGGCACAGGGGGGTCTCTCATCCTTCCTCCCTCATACTGGAATGAACGTACGGCAGGTGAATGCTTTAAGGATCGACAGCGTTTGGGAATCAACTGGTGGGACATGTGATTCTGGTCTGTCTCAGCGAGTGAGCAAAATAGGTGGTGCTCCACTTTTTTTACTTCTCAGCCAATAAAATTAAACCGCGTTAGGTCAGGTCAACCCACGTCACACAAGTAATACCTAAACAGGTCATCCTCATCCTGTAACTATTGCCGAACCAGGTTTAATCCACGTGACCCTTATTGACCAATTATGTGGCAACCTTATCCTTATAGTTATAATTATTATAAGAAATTTTTGTTGTTATTTGCATTGCAACTATTGAATTATTGCCACTCATTGCTGAATTGCAAAACCCGAAATATGTATAAATCACATCCCCTTCCTCAATATTTGGGTGTTGTTTCTGCAAAGTAGATATCTATTTCTATCAATATACATATATATACATATAGATACATACATATGTATATATACATATACATATAGATACATACATATGTATATATACATATACATATATCATACATATATTTATATACATATATATATACAAATATATACATATATATACAAATATTCATAAAATACAGATATATACATATGTATAAAAATATACATATACATACAAATATATATATATATATGCAAATATATACATATATACATATATACATATATACATAATATACATATATAACATATATACATATTACATTATAAAATATTAAACATATATACATATATACAAATAATATACATATATACATAAAATATTATATGTCCCTGTATTGTTCTATATGTTCCCCAAATTGTGGTGTGGGTGCATGTATATTACATATATATGTTAAATTATACATGCACAGAGGTCCCCGCTTCCCGGGAACCTCTCTCGGGATTGTTTTTTGGAGACAGAAGCCTCCATGTCCCTGCACCTCCTGGCGAGGGAAACGACTGACAGATTTGCGATCTGCTTCTCTTCACGAGAAGCCATCGCGAGCCAGACGAAGTCCTCACAGGAGTAGCCCCGGACGGGAAAGTGCGCTCCCGACTGTGATTCATTTCAATCCTCCCTTATGATTTTTAGACTGGGTTTGATGCAGTCCATTTGATCAACAATTTTGGTCAAAATGATAAAACTTAATATTTAATTCTTTTTAACCGTTTGTTTTTAAGTTTCAGCAAAATTTCCCTTATCCTTGGCTTGCAAGCTGTTTGACTGAACATTTACTTGCACTAGGGGTGATGTTTTAGTTACTGCTTTCAGCATAGGAAAAAAATCGGTTTGTGTGTCAAACTTTCCACTTTCCTCTTAGCTTCATAAAAAATAACTAACTTCATGCTTTCTCATATATGCCCAATGTCTCAGTCCTCCTTTTCAGGATGCTGCATTTCAGCAGATTCCTGACTGAATGGGAACCTCCACAGTTAGCCAATTTTGGAAATCTGGCTATACATGTTGATGGGTCCATGGGCTTCAGCACATTTTCCGGCAAACAAATTTTACTCGAGTCTTTATCAAATACATTCTTAATGGGGTTGTCCGAATTTTTTTGGCATTATTACAATGCATTGGCTTTTTTTTGGACATAAGGTCTTACTTGCACACGTTTTTCTAACCGACGTTGACATACTCTGGGATTTTGTTTAAGGCAAAGGTCAAAAAACAATCCACATTTTTCGTTCCATTTTCCCGTTTCCTTCTTGTCAATACAATGAACGTCCACTGCGTCCTTGTCCTTCATGCTCTCAAGAATTTCACTTTTTTCCCACTCCCCTAATCCCTAAATTACTCCTTCGATTAAATGGGAATATTTACTTCCTTACAAGATATTTTGGCATAGGAAAAGATTTTATTTATTTAACTAAGGATCATGAAATTTGTTCCATAATTAAAATCCCCCTTATCCTGGGATTTTTTTGAATAAACAAGGGGCCGTTCATCCTGCAATTTTTTTGACCAAATTTCAAATTCGCCGTCACCTTTGACCATAATTCTTTTGATTTTTGAAAAAGTGGTTCACTTTCAAAAGCGATGATTTTTTCAATTACATATTTTTAACATTCCGAAAATTTGCTTCTTGGGGATTTTAAAAATTGGCCCTTCTAGTGTGGTCCATAAGTAAGGTTTCTTTGATCAGGTCATTTTGTCCTTATCGGACAGGTTCCACCCTATAGTCCCCACCCCTAAATCTTTGTAGAGAACAAAGGCTTTAACCTTGGTGTATCAACCTAACAATTACTATGAGGTAAAATCGACCAGGTTTTTTCCCGATCCTTCCTTCAAACAATTTTTGTTCCCCCTGAAGGGTAAAGCCCCTAAAATTTTTGTTTTATCATACCTATAAAAACAGCAAATAATAGCTAAGAAGTATAAATAGTTGTTTATCATTTTTTCACTACTTCCGCACATCCTAAAGTGGAAAGAAAAACTGGTTTTCAGGTTATTTACCACCCAGTACCAAGCGAATAGGGAAATTTACGAGGATTTAATGTGGTAGGAACACTTTCACTTAAACGGAATATTTGCCTAGCAAGACGTAAAAAGTAGATTGCCCAAAACCCCAACGAAAATAACGGGAGTTTCCAAGGATCCCGATAGCCCAAAAAGTCTACCATTAGAGGAAATATAGAAAAGAAAAACATGCGCCAAGACGCCCCCCCCTTAGGGGTGACTTGACTCCCTACTACCCTCGGGGGTCCGAAAAGCCCTAAAGGGCTCTAACCACTGTAATAGAATGAGTAGCTGCAGGTCTGTAGGATTGTTTTCTTTGAGTTATTTATACCCTATGTAAACTGGTACAAGCCTGACAAAACAAAGCCATTTTGAAGGTTCCTGGCAAAGCACAAATAATAAAATGACTCTTGTAACAAAAAGATTTTTATTTACATTGGATTTAAACTTTCTTTACATTCAGACAATTACTTTTATTATTTAATTATACTCAGCATAAACAACAATGCCCTTAGCGATGACGGATGAGCCCCTTGGCGGCTTTCAGGGTAACGTCTTAAGATGTTTGGGCACAAGAAGACATTTATTTTGTTTTTGTTCTTCTTAACAAGGTTGTTTTTTCTCAACAAGATTGCTACGGTGGAAGTGTATATTCCCGGTTTTACCTACTTTTTAATATAGCTACTTTGGCGGTTTTTTTGCAGGCAAAAATCCAATGCCAAAAGAAAGTTTCCATATTACGCTATTGTCTTTCATTACAAACTATTCGTTTTTCCTATAGGTACAAATCATATAATTCATTCATATATCCCATAGATACTATTAATATTTGGACGATAATATAACAATATTTTGCAGTATAACGTTATACGGCGAAATACATTTACTTTAAAAAACAATATACAATAACAATTATATACATATTCATAATACAAACATATATATATACTATAATATATATACAAAATATTATTACATTAACATATTATACATTATACACCATATATATAATACATATACTACATATTATAATAACATTATATTACCAATATATCACATTATAATACATTATATAATACAATCATAACTAAACTATACATTTTTAACAATACACATATACTAATATATATACACATTAAATATAAACATATATATAACAAATATTACAAATACATATATAATACACACATATACATTATATATACAACACATATATACATTACATATTACCACAATCAAATTAACATATATATCCATATTACAAATATACATATACACAATATTATACATATATTACACACATATTACATTATATACTATATATCACAATATAGCCATATATATGCAACATTTAAATCATAAATTAAACAACATATAACATATATTATAACATATACACAATTAAAATACATATATATATAAATATAATAATTACACATAATTAACATATATTATTCACATTATACATATTACATTATACTATACACATATATACATATATATATACGCGACATATATATATACAAATATAAATACCATATTATATCAACATACATATATATAAATACACATATACATATATAATACATTAATTTTTACATATATAACAATATAATAATATGCAATCTATAATTTAACATTACATATATATTATATATACATATACACATATAAATTAAATAATATTATACATATACAATATTATACATATACACATATATAATATTCCCAATAAATATATTCCATATAACATATATCTACAATACAAACATATACAACATATACATATATGTCTCACCCCCATAATTACCATATAATACTATATTCCATAATAACAAATATTTATAATACATTAATAACATATACATATATAATATATTACACATAATACACATATACAATACATATAAAACATATATAATTGAAACATATATAACCATATATATACATATACAACATAAATTACATATATATATACATATTAATATACATGTAAACACATTATATATATACATATATAATACAATACACACATATAATAAATAATTATATACATATTACCAAACATATATACATTACTGAATAATTGTATATGTTAATATATAATATAAGTTTATATATATAATACATATTATATATATAATATACTATATTATATAATATATATAATATATATATATATGCATTTAATGTAATATGTGTATCTGAATTTATAATGTTTATATGTGGTATAATTATGTAATATGTATATGTTTAATATAATTAATAAAGTAATTTACAATTAAGTATTATGCTGTGAACCACGGCGGCTTCCAAACATGAAACCTACCGTAAAAAAAAATAATAAGAAAAAAAATATATAGTTCCCTTGGTTGCGGCATCGGCATCCGCAATCCGTCCCCTCTCTGAACTTGCACGTTTGCCAGGACCCCAGGAATCGAGACCAAAAGGGAAACATAACCTTCTTTTTGAGGGGCCGCGGTGGCCGAATGGTTTAGAGCGTCGGACCTCCAGACTGTCCCCACGACGGCAATCTGAGTTTCGAGGGTTTTCGAGTCCAACCCAGCCCGGCGCGTTGTTTTCCCTTGGGCAAGGAACTTCACCTCGATTGCCTACCTAGCTTTACTGGGTGGCCCAAGCCCAGCCCAAGGTCCAGTTGCTGGTCCCCAAAAGCCCGAAAATAAAAATGAGAGAAATGATTAACCAAAAAAGGTTAACCACCGGCCAACTCCTCCGTGGAAAAGGAAACTGGGGAACCCTACCAACGTACTCTCACTCCAGGGACCATCACAACATGAAAACTACAATTAAAGTAATCATGCTGTGACCCAGCGGCTCAGACAGAAACCTACCGTTAAAAGAAGAAAAAGAATTATATAAATTATATATGTTATATAATATATATAATATTATATTTATATAAAAATTATATATTTATATATGCATATGTAAATGTGTATCAAAATGTAATGTAATAATTAAATATTTATTAAATTTGGATTTATTATTGTTAAATATGTAATGTAATATATTTATTAGATTTATATTATTATAATATATATGCAATGTTTTGTATATGTGTAATCCTGATTATGTTTAATATTAATATAGTTATATAATTAATTATATAAAATATATTATAATATAATATAATTATTATTTCATGTATGTAAAATGTTTTGTAAATCTGATATATGTTTAATATGTTTATATATAATAATATATGTATATAATTATTTTAATGTATAATTATATTTATTAATATATATTATATATAATAATGAATGTATTTTAATATGTTTGGTAATTTGGATTAATGTATAAATTGTTTATATATATAATATGTATAATATGTTGTATTAATGTTAGGAATAATTATATAGAATATTATAATATTATATAATAATATTATACATGTATTATTATTTATGCAATGTTATGTATATGTGTATATGTATAATATTATGTTATATATATTATTATATAAATATAATATTATGTAATATATATGTATGTATGTTTGGGTATATGAATAATTATATGTAAATATAATTTATATATATAATTTAATATATTATATAATATTATAATATATTTTATATATATATATTTTTAATATATATGGGTTTTTAAATTTTATTATTTTTTTTGTGATTATGTTTATATTATTATAAATTAAGTAAAAATATATTATTATAATAATATTAATTAATATATTTTATTATGATATAAAAATATGTTAAATATATATATATATAAATAATATTTTATTATATAATTTTAATGATATGTATTTTTTTTATGTATTAAGTATATAATTATAAATATGTAAATATTATTTAAATATAAAATATTAATTAAATATGAATTTATATATAATTTTTATATATTACTATAATTATAAAATATATATATATATTATTATTATGTTAAATGTTATTTTATAATATATATATAAATAATTTAAATATATTATATATATATATATTATGTTATATAATATTAAATTTAAAATTTTGTATATATATATTATATATATATATGTAATTGATATTTTTTATATCTGGTTTATTTCAAATTATATAAATAATAATATATATATTATTTTGATATTAAATTAATTATAATATTAATATTTATAAAAATATATATTTTAATATTATATAAAATATATATATATATATATATTATTATGGATAATGTTATATTAATTATGGTTATATGTATATAATTATGTAATAATATAATAATTATATAATATATAGTAATTATATATATTATAATATATACAAAATAAAATTATATTTATAATACATATTTATAATGATTTTAAATGTATAATAATAAATTATAAATATTATATAATAAATATAATATAATTTTTTTCTAATAATATATGATATTAAATTTATTAAAAATTATATAATTATAATATTGATATTTAATATATAATATATTAAATAAATTATATATATATATATTATAATATAAAATATATATATATTAATAATATTATGATAATAATATATAGATTAATGTATACTATGGGTAAAAATATTTAATATCCAAATTATATAATAATATAAAAAAAAATATACCTTATTAATATTATATAAATAACAAATATAATTAATGTTTATGCATTATAAAATAATACATTTTTATAATATAAGAACGTATTACAGGGGTAAAAAAGATATTTGATTGTCCCTTTTATTAATTATAATTGTATATATTATAACTATAATATTTAAATATATTATCTTATTATTATCCCATTACATTCATAAATTAATGACTAAAACATTTTTATAATAATAATATATATTTAAAAAATCTTTATATATTTATTGAAAAATTTTTATTAATGGTATCCATTATGATAAAACATTTATAAGCACATATATTCCTTCTATATCTCATATAAATAGGAAAAATCTTATGTTAATGACCATTTTTTTTTTAAATAAATTATAATAATGCTCCACATAAAGATTATGTCCCTATTTTCATATTAATTATATGTTATAAATAATATACAAATCCCTTTCTTAAGGCCATCATTCCCTTTCCCCACCTAAAATTATTAAGACCTAGTTTACAAACCTATAACTCTTATTAACATTTCAATTTGTGCGTATATTCCCAATTCACAAATAAACATTTTATTCCCATCATTTCCCCACATTACACAAAATACTAACCATTTATTAAACTTAATTAAAAGATAAACATATTATAAATATTTATATCCATTTCCAATAATATAACAAATTATTTCTCACTTTTTTACAAATAAATATCTAATTAATAAAATATAACAACATATATATTAACAAATATATTAAATTATATTTCAAAAATTATAACCTTCATAAACAAATAATTAACATAAATATACCAAAACATTAACTTATTTACAAAACCTTCAACAATAATAATACATATTACATAAATAACAAATTAACCAATATAAAACAAATATATACCATATATATACAAATAAACATATAATATATACCCAATTTATACCAATAATATTAAAATAATAATTTACATTTAATATACAAATATATCCATATTATTTAAAAATAATACATATAACCAAATATTACAATATTAAATAAAAATATTCATTATACATTTTTATACAAATATACAATAAAATATTTAATATTACAAATATATTACATATTTATAAAAAAATACAAAATATAATACAAATATATATAACAATATATAAAAATATCAAAACCAATATATATACCAAAATAAATTTACAATATATATAAACAAAAATTAATACAATATTACATATACATATACAAATTATACATACAATAATATTACAAATATATACATAAATATAAAAAATAATTATATAAAATATATTTACAATAAAAATACAAATATAATAATACATTAAAATAAATATAATATATAACAAATATAACTATAAAATACCAATTTATAATAATATATTACAAAAATATATAATAAAAAAATATACATATATATAACAAATATATACATAATAAATTACCAAATATTACATATATACAAAAATATAACATATATCAAAATTATACATTATATAAACAAAATATTATATAATACAAAATATAATTTTATCTACCAAATAATATACCATTAAATTACAATATATAACATATATTACAAAAAATATACAAATATAAAACAAATATATACATATATAACAAATAATACATATTATACAAAAATATATATTACAATATAATATAACAAAATATCTATTAAACACATATAACTTTTATTACAAAATAATTAATACAATATAAACAAATATACAAAAAATTTAAAAAAAATAATAACAATATTAAAAATAAAAAAATATAATAATACAAATATTAATATATACAAATATTACATATATTACATTTTATATACAAAATTATATACATATAATAATTACAAAATATATTATACAAAAAATAATAATAACAAAAATTATTTTAACATATAATAATAACAAATTATAATATCTATATACAAATAAAAATATATACAAATATATAATTTTTACAAATTAAAAAACATATAAAATAACTAAAAATATAACATATCATTATACAAATATTTCCAATTATATACAAATATAATACAAAATATATACAAATTAATTATATACCAAAAATATATATACCATAATTAACAAATAAATATATATACATATATATATATAAAAAATATTATAAAGACATTTTATAATATACATAATTTATATTAACAATTTTACATATATAACATATATACAAATAATATAATTAATATATACAAATTTAATAATTATTTGTCATTTAAAAAATAATACCATATAAACAAATTATTATACATATAATTAACATATATATACATTAATATAACAATTTAAAACATATTATATGCAATTATAATACCATATATAATAAATTACATATTATATAAATTATAACATAATATATATACATATATATATATATATATCATATTAATATTAAATACATATAATAATTATAATTATAACTTAAATACATAAAATATATATACATTAAAATAATACATAATTTATACAATATTACAATATTAAAAATCCATATATTATACATTAATATCATACATATATATACATAATAGATATAAATATCAATATATACAATATATTACCATATATTAACATAAAATTTAATTACCATATAATACATTATATATAAAATATTCAACCATTTTAAATTAATTTAAATATAATACCATTATTATATACAAATATTACATTACCATATAAATATACAAATTACAGATTATAATACATTTTAAATAAATATATACAAAAACATATATTTAAATATATACAAATAGATTATACCATATATTATAAACCCAAAATATTATAAAATAATATATAAATATATCCATTTATAAAAATCATATACTACATATATATCAATTATATACATAAATTTACATATATTCATTTAATAATTACAATAATAAATTATATACAAATTACTATAACCATATATAACATATATATAAATTACATAATATACAAAATAAAAATTATACAATTAAATACAAAAATAAAATATAATTATACATTATACATATAATATAAAAACTTATATTAACAAAATAATATAATACCTTAAAAATAATAAACAATATATAAATAATAATAATATATAAAAATACATATATTTAATTATATTTAAAAATAAATATTACAATTATAACATATATTAAATACAATTATAATTTACAAATTAATTACATATAATATACAAAATATATAACAAATAAAATAAAAACATTTTAAAATAATTTATATACAAAAATATACTTTAAATATAAAGATACAATATAAATATATAACAAATATATATTAAATTTATAAAAATATTACTATATATACAATAATAATATTAACATATATAAAATAATATTAATTAACATAATATATCAAAAAATACAATTATATAAAAAATTATATAATTTATAAATAATCAATTATATACAAATTAATACATATATACAAAATATTACAAAATTAATCATAATAAAAATATATACATATTATATACAATTAATACATAAAATTAAACAAATAAATATATAAAATTATAAACAAAATTTTATACAATATAAAAATAATACATAAATACAAAAATTATTTACATTATATACATTATACATATAAAAATAAATATATAAAATATATACAAAATATTAATACATATATAAACATATATACCATTATTAACAAAATAATTATTTCATATTATATATAAATAATATATTAATAAATATACAAATATAAAATTTTATAATACAACATTATTTACAAATATTAAATACATTATATGCCATATTTTATAAACAATATATCATATATAACAAATATAATAATTATATCAAAATGCCTAATATATTAACAATATTTAAACAAATATTTACCATATTACAAATTTAATATTCAAATAATAATATATTTTTAAATTTTATATACATATATATACAAAAATTTATTAAACAATATTATAAACATAATAATACAATAATATACATATATATTACCATATAATATTACCATATATAAAATAATCATTACATATTTACATTATATATAATAATCATATATAATAAAATCATAACAATTAAAATATATACAATTAAATAATAATACATAAAAATAAATTATTATCATATAATACATTATCTATATAAACATTTTATTCATAATAGACATATAGATACTAAATTATAACTATATATCAAATATAAATAATTATACCAAATATATACATAATATATATAAAAAATAATTATAATATAAAAATTAATATATTATCAATATATTATATATTATTCAATATATATATAAAATAATATTAACATAATATAATAATAATATAATACATAATTATAACATAATATTATATTAATGATATTACAAATTATAAATACATATAAAAATCCAAATATATTAACATATATACCATATATAACATATATATTACAAAATATAAAATACTATATATAATAAAATAATTATAACCATAATTACATAATATAATACATTATTACCATATATATCAATAATATAAGATTAACATTATAAATATATACAATATATACTATAAATACATAATAGATATTTACATATAAATTAATATAACATATTATTACTATATATTACAATATAAATTCCATATATAAATATACATATATCAGATATTTATTAATATTTAAATATCAATATATAAATAATATTAAATAATAATAAAAATATAACATATTATTCAAATATATACATAAATATTAACAAAATACAATTACAAATATAATTACATATTACAATAAACATAATAAATTTTCTAAAATGTATTAAAATTGTACTCTTAATTTCCAATTGTGTCAAAAATATAAAATTTATTAATAACAATTATTTTTTTTGTTTTTATACATAATAACTATTAGACCAATAACAAATTATTAAAAACAAATAATATTTTAATATAACAAATACATAAATAAAGCTAATAACTTACATAAAAATATAAAAAAATTTCAATATTTCCATATTACAAATTAACCAATATATATATTATAATATAAGAATTATAAAAATGCAAATAAATCAAATTCTCATTGAAAACTATATACCAAAATATAACTTTTAATACAAAATTATAACTTAAATTTATATCATATAATATACCAAAATAGTCAATTATTTCAATACCAAAAAATATAAAATATTACAAAATATAAATATATAATTCAATAATATTTTGGTACTTTGCAAATTCCAATTTGTGGTAAAATACATTAAAAATTACCATATATGACATTATAAACAACTATCGCAAAATATAAACTAAGTCAAAAATTTTTTAAATATAAAAAAATTAATATTTTTAATATTAATTTTATTAAAATCAAAACTAAAATTAACAACCACCCCGTTTTTTTTCTGGAAAAAAAATTACCCTTTTCCCCTCCCCCCCCTTATACAAAGTTTTCCCCCCCCCCCCCCCCCCCCCCCCCCCCCCCCCCCCCCCCCCCCCCCCCTCACATCGTTGCCTAGCCACCTGGGTGGCCCCAAAAAAACACCAAAAAAAAAAATTATTAAAACATTAATTAACAATTTATATTAAACATTATATTAAATATAACATAATATACGTAATCTTTATTTTCCCATATAATACTAAAAATTTTAAAAATATTATTAACAAATAATTAAAAATTAAAATTTAAACTTTTTATTTTAACGATATACCATTATTACTAATAATACATATATAACACAAAATATTTAAACATATATACGTATATACATATATAAATTATTTACATATTACATTAATATACATTATATAATAAACATTATATTTACATAACAAATACATAATATACATAAATTATGTATAATATAATATGTATATGTCCTGTTAATTGTATATGTATATTTGGTAACATCTTTGTATATGTTTTCAATTGTGGTGTATGTAAAAATATTACAATAATAATATACATACATAATACAAATATATATGGGGAACCCGCGGTGGGCCCGAATGGTTAGAGCGGTCGGACCTCAAGACTTGTCACGAACGGTAATCTGAGTTTCGGGGGGTTTTTTTTCGAGTCACCGGCCGGCGCGCGTTTTTTTTTTTTCCCCTAGGACAAGGAACTTTCAAACCTCGATTGCCCTGCCTAGCCACTGGGTGGCCCAAAGCCCAGCCCCAAGCAGTGCTTGGGTTAAATTAGAAGGAGGTGACTCGATAAAAAAAAACACCGGCGGAAAGGCAATGGAAAAAACCACCCGCTCTAAAATGCCCAAGAAAAAAAATCATTGGAAGCCCATGATCGCCAAGGGCCGCGGTGGCCGGGATGGTTTAAGAGAGCGGTCCCGGACTCAAGACTGCCCCACGACGGCCAAATTCTGAGTTCGAAAAGTTTTCGCCCTCACCGGGGCCGGCGGTTGTGTTTTCCCTTGGGCAGGGAACTTTCCACCTCGATTGGCCTCCCTTTAGCCACTGGGTGGCCAAAAAAAACCAGCCCAAAAAGGTCCAGTGCTGGTCCAAGCCCGGATAAAAAAATAGAGAGGAATGATTACCCAAAAAAAAAAAAAAAAAAAGGTAACACCGGCACTCTCCCGTGGGAAAAGGAAACTGGGGGACCCTACCACGTACCTCACTCCAAGAGCATTTAACAAACATAAAAAAAACATACATTACATATATATATTTTTTTTTTTTTTTTTTTAATCAGCCACTAAGGGTCCGTTTCTTGGACGTAGGCCTTCCCTAACTGTCCCCCTTTTCCCTGCTCGGTTTTTCATGTTTGGGGAGTTTTTTGGGGCCCTCCCCACCGCGCTGGCCCAGTGCGAATTTTGGCGGGTTTTTTTAATACTGATAAAACATTTTTTGTATATCATTTAGACAAAGTGACAGGTGAGGGCCAAACAGCTGGGCCCTTGGCTGTCCAGGAGCGCCCCGTATCTGGGTTTTTTCGATTTTACCTAGAATTTATTTAAAATCAGCGAGCATTCGCTGGTAAATATTATGTTAAATATAATATACTTCACATATATACATATCTGATTATAGTAATATGTTAAAATATATAATATAGTGTTATTATATATATATATATAAAAATATAATTATTATATATATATATGTATGTAATGTAATTGTGAAAAATCCTGATTATTTTATATGGTGTTTGATAAAATTTATAGTGTTAATATGTAAATATTAATTTAATAAGTATTTACAATTAAGTATTATGCTGTGGACCCACGGCGGCTCAAACCATGACACCTAACCGTAAAAAAAAGAAAGAAAAAAAAAAAAATTATATAGTTCTTGGTGGGCCGGCCAATCGGCATCGTCCTCTGACTTGCAACGTTTGCAGGACCCCAGGAATCGAGACAAGAGGAAAACCTTCTTTTTTGGTGAGCCGGGCGGTGGCCGAATGGTTAGAGCGCTCCGGACTCCAGACTGTCCACGACGGCAATCTGAGTTCGAGGGTTCGAGGTCCCCGGGGCCGCGCGTTTTTTGTTTCCCCTTGGGCAAAAGGAAACTTTTCCACCTCGTTTTGCCTACCTAGCTACTGGGGGGGCCAAAGCCAGCCCCAAGTCAGTGCTGGTCCCAAAGCCCAAATAAAAATAGAGGAAGAATGAATTACCCTAAAAAAGGTACCACCGGCACTTTCTCCGTGGGAAAGGAACTGGGGACCCTACCACGTAACTCCCACTCCAGGAAAACATCCCAAAAAACATGAAAACTACAATTAAGTAAAATCATGCTTTGTGAACCCCACGGGGGGCTCAACCAGAACCTTCCGTTAAAAAGAAGAAAGATATAAAATAAAATTAATATATATTATATAATATATAAATTTTTATATATATATATTATAAAATATATAAATTTTGCATGTAGTAATATGGGTTAATCTGATATTATTATATGTTATTATTAATATTATTTATATAATTATATATGCATGTTATGGTATATGTGTATCTGAATATGTAATTTTGGTATATATATAATATATGGTTATATATAATATTATTGCCATGTATGTTAAAATATTGTGTATCCGAAATTATTTTATATGTAAAATATTTTATTATATGGTATATATATATTAAAAATATAAATAATATATAATATGCATGGTTATGTAATTTTGTGTTATCTGATAATTATGTATATGTTTATAATATAATTATATTATGTAATTTAAAAATATATTTAATATAATATATATATATATATAATATATTATATTATATTTATAAAACATTATATGTTTTATATATTGTGTATGTATTTAATTATTTTATATTTATAAATAATTATATGTATTTATTATATATGCAATGTATGTATATGTATTGGTATATTTTATAGAATATATATAAATATAATTTTTAAATAATAATTATAAATGTAATTATATATTGTGTATGTTAATGTGTATTTTGATATAATGAATAATTATATATATTATATATATAAATATAATATAAAATTTTATATATATATTATAATATGATGTATTGTAAATAATTTAGTAAATATGTAATTTATTATATATGTTTATATATATTTAATTGATATTGTAATAACAATTATATAATATATTTTTTATTGCAATTGTAATGTTTTAGTTATATATATGTTAAATTTAATAATATGAAAATATGTTATGGTATATATAAATATTATAAAAAATATTTAATATTATAATATTGTATATAATATATGTATATTTAATTATATGTATATAATAAAACAAAGTAATTTATTTATATTTGGTATGTTTTGTATATTAGTTAAAATTCGTATAAATAGTTTTAATTTATATATGTTTATATTGTAAATATTATAATATATAATTATATATGTATAATATTATTATGTAAATAGTTATAATTATGTTTTTATATTATTATTTTTAATTAAAATATATTATATATATAATATGTAATAAAAGATAATATATGTATTAATATATAATATATATATATATGTTATATGTTTTTTTAATATTTAATAGATATAATATATTATATATATTTTTATATATATAGTTATATATTATTAGAAATGATTATATATGTAATAATATATGTAATATGGTTTATATAAATATTGTAAATATGAAATATAAATATATAATAATATTATAATATTAATTATAAATTTTAATATATATTATTATAATATAATTGTATGGTGGTGTTGTGTATGTTAATGTTAGTATTATTTAATATTTTAAATAAATATTATAATATATTATAATTTATCTAATATATATAATGTATATATAATATATCTTAAATATTTATTAATATATATTATATTATAAATATGTATTTAATAATAAAGTAATCTATTAATCATGTAAAAATATGTTATGTATATTATTATTATATATATTAATTATATAATATATATTATATATATAAAAAATATGAATGAAATAATATGTTAATTATATATATGTTAAAAATATATTAATATGTAAATAATTTTATATAAATTAAAATATTATTAATATATTATTATAATATATTTTATAGAATATATTTATATATATTATATATATAAATATATATAATTTAATATATATTTAATAATTGATATAATTAAATATTATATTATTATTATGTATATGAATATATTTAAATATATATATTTAAATTGTTATAAAAAATATAAATATAAATAATAATTTAAAATATATATATAATATATTAATAAATAATAATGTATTATATAATGTAATGGTATTGTGTTTTATTCCGTTTTGTGGGGTTAATGGTAAAATATTTATAAATTATAATATAATATATTAAATAAAATTATTTTATTTATAAATATATATATATATATATATATATTGTAATATGATATATTAATAATAATGTATATGTTAATATATTAAATTTCCCTTTTAAGGGGGCATCTTATCTGGCCCCTTAAAAGAGGGTTGAGAAAAAAACCCCTAGATTATGAAAAAAAACCACTTTTTATTTTCAAAATATAATGACGGCAAGCCAAATCACAGTAAAAAAGGCTATCTTTGTCCCTTTCATCAATACAATCCATTTGGTTTTTTTTAATCAGTAAAGGACGACCCCAGGTAATTTTTAAGGCCCCCCTTTCCCACTCCACGATCAATGTCTTTTTTTGTCGTAGATTTCGAAGACTGAGGGGGGGACAACCCGACTTCTGGCAGGTCGGGTAAACATGAAAAAATAACTAAATTAAATAATCATGCTGTGACCACCACGGCGGGCTTCAGGACTGAAAAAACCTACCGTTTAAAAAAGAAGATAACATATTTTATACATATATATTAACATAATATATAATATATATATACATACAATAAACATATATATACATATATATACATATATTACATAATAAATACATTTATATATTCCATATGTATAAAACATTATTAATACATATATATATACAATTATATATACATAATATACATTACATATAAACATATATATTGCATATATGCAATAATTTTTTAATATACATAAAATATGGCCAATACATATACATATAATATGCAATAATACAATAATTATACATAAATAATATACATATATATAACATATATAATACATATATATACATATATATACATATATATTTATACATGCATAATACAAATATATAACATATATATAACATATATTACAACAATATACACATATATATAACATACATATACATATACATCAAATATTACCACCCATATACACATAATAATATACATATTACATTAACATAACATAAATATTTAATATAATATTTTTTTTTTTTTTTTTTTCCAGCCCACTAAAGGGGTCCGTTCTTGGGACCGTTAAGGCCTTCCCTAACTTCCCCCTCCCATTCTGCCTCGGTTGTTTTCATGTTTTGGGGAGTTTTGTGGCCCCTACCCCCACCGCGCTGGGCCCAGGGCGAGGTTTTTTGGCGGGGTTTTTAACTGAAATAAAAAACAATATTTTGGTATATCATTTAGAACAAAAGTGACAGGTTGGGGAAAGGCCAAACAGCTGGGCCTTGGCTGTCCCCAGGAGGCCGCCGTATCTAGGTTTCGATTTTTTACCTAGAATTTATTTTAAATCAGCGGAGCATTCGCGCCGCCCGGTCCCGCCGCGCCACCTCGCGCTCCCACATATTTCGCCCCGCGCATATGAAAAGCACGCTCGCCTGAGCGTGGCCCTCCACACACCTGGAAATTAATAAAATATATTATTATAATATATATATAATATCATTTATTAATATAAATTATATATTTTAATTAAAAATTTTTTAATA
>NW_023660166.1:0-19820 GCF_015228065.2 Penaeus monodon | reverse complement strand
AAGCCCCTCCCCAAAACCACTTTTGGGCACCCTCGGGGGAACATCGGGGCCTTAAAAAAATTTCCCCACAGCACCTATTTATATCCTTTGGCAAAAAATCTTACAAAGGCAAAAATAAAAATTTTTTCCACAAAAAATAAAGATTTACTTACCAATATTTATCAGATACGAAATATACAGTAAAGTAATCACTTTTTTAAGGGAGCAAAATTTTATGACCTTATATAGATTGATAGAATAAATAGGATCCATGGTTTAATAACCTTGGCCACATCCCGCTGGTTGATAGCCAAGAAATCCAACAAAGAAAGAAAAAAAGAAAAGCCAGGGAAACATGTTATTGAGCTTGAGGTCCCTTTTTAAAGATGCACTTTCCTATTGTGCAAGTTTTTGTTCGGAAAATTTTCTATATCTTTTTACGGCACTTAGACTGGCCCTAATGTTGTGCTGAATGCTTGCGTTTGTGCTTGTTTGCCGCTTAGGGTATAAGTTATAAAACGCCAAGGAAGGGAAGGCTTGTAGAAAAAACATAGTCTTTATGCAAACACAATATACCTGCTGAAAACTCTTGAGAAATGCATATATATAAAACGCCAACAGCATCGGGTGTTCCCAGCGGTCACCCACCCAAGTACTCACCAGACCCAACGTTGTTTAAATTCGCTGATCGGCGACAACGCGTTTTTCATCGTGGTTGATCGTTGTCGTACAACTTAAAACATTAACCAGCTTTACGTCAGTGTCACAGATTTTTCATACATAATATAATTTATCTTTTGTTGTTGCATCAAAATTCATTAAATGGCATTCCAGTCTAATCACTCGGATCTGCTCCACAGTGCATCAATCATCACTGTTGGAGTACAGACAATTGTCACCACTTTTAAAACACCTGTCGTGAGCCCTTTACTCATTTTGAGCTGTGCAAATATGTAAAAAAAATGCACGATATACAAGTAAATATTAGATATTGAGTAAATGATCTTGAATACGGTTATAAATCTGTGTTCACATGCAATCATATTTCGGGCACTTCTTGCTGTTATCGTATTGTTTTATGTTGGTATTATCAGTCTTCAAAATATCAGTATTCGAAAATGGTTATTACTAGTAATTTTTATCATCATTATCACCATCATTTATCAAACCTTTAGAATGTTTATAACTAATATCAACATCATCATTGCTTACTCTTTACATACCCTTTGCAAATTTCAATGCCATGGCATCAGAGTCCATCAATGAGATTTTATACTAACATCACCCAGTCCAACACTAAGGGGGTAATCCAATAAAGGTTAATGATTTACCAAATTTGCCAGAAATTCTATCACTCTTTGGCCATAATACTCTATAAAGAATTCATGGTTTTCAAAATATTACTCAAACACTTGGGGAAAGGCAAAAAGACATTTTTTACATTAATATATATACAAAAATATACTTTTGTATAACAATCCCAAATTAATGAACTACAGCCGCCTTTTTAAAATTTTAAATTTTCTGTCCTTGGATATTGATATTATCTTTATTTCTATCATTTTTTCCACTGTTCTTTTGCAGATATCAGTACTGTATTTTACTATTATATTCATGCGATTACTACTAAATTCGTTCTATCCTTCTCCCTCTTTGCAACGGTAAATTTGCTTTTACTGTTTGCTGTTGACTGAAGCATAATTTTCATTGAGTTCTTTAGGCAAAATATGTATGGCTATATAGCATATATAATAAAATGCCAAAAGTATTCGAATGTATGGGTGACATAAATAACTATCTACACTGTTGACTTTTCTCCCTTTTGTTGGAAATTTCTTTACTTCCATGCAGTACCACATGATCACTAAGGCAAGCAAATCTAATTTAGGGTCACTATTCATTTATGCAAACTGGAACATGCATGATTACTCATGATGATTCTCTTTTCCGTAAATAAATCTCAGTCATGCTTCTAGAGATATATGATAAAGATCAACTAATCACAGGAAATGGTGATTTGGATTCAAATCCTGTTTGCAATTGTAACTTTAACAATTCTCTAGTCATATTTTTCTCTTTTCATCACCGATCCTACAAATAAGCGATATAAAACAAATTTCTAATCAGTGTTGCCAACGTAGGTCCAGAATTTTTCACTGTGACCTGAGTTTCTGTGTTTGTTAATAGAAATCCATAAATCTAGTATTTTTTACCTCAAAATTAATCTAGTATGTATTTTTTTTTACTAAGTATGTGACCATCAACTCGTAACACAGACACGTTATTAGCACGGTGCATTCTTTCAGTGCATCAGTCCCCACCCCTAGTTTTTTTCAAATAGAGCCCTTTCCCCTAGCCACCCCTTAATTTTGTCACACACGGGGGAAAATTTAACCTTCGAGGATAAGGAACCCCCATTGTGGAAATTGGAGAGTCGAAAATCCCCTCCCCCACAAAAAAAAAGGAAAAAAACCACTAAAAAAAAAAATTTTCTTATTTGAAATTGATTTTAAAATACTATAAAGGCCCTTAAATAATTTCTTTTTTGCGGTTAGATTATCTTTTTTACCAAAGGCCCAGTGAATTACCTAATTGCATATTTCATTTTGCGAAAAAATTAATTCACAAAAATTTTTCCGGTTTACTCCCCTCGGGAATCTTTAAATCAACAATGATACTACTTTTTGTTAATTATGATCAATAAATTTTTTCCAGTATTTTTTTTGATATGATGACTAATTATGTTTTATTTTTTACTTTTAAGAAATGTTAAAAACCTTTAAACATGACAACAACGACTAGTTAATGACAGAAATTTATCTTTAATCTAATAAAAATTTAAAACGATAAATGAAAAATATTTTTAAAATGTTTGGAAAACCATAACGAAAAAAAATAAAAAAAAAAATAATAAAAGAACAATACCCGGCAAAAATGTTTTATAAAAAACCCACTCAAAATTTAAAAATTAAAATAAAAAATCGGTATTTTTTGTTATGGGTTAGCTAAAACCCTTTATTTTCCGTCCCAAGAGAGGCAGTAGAATGAGAACACTTTTTAAAAAACATATAAAATATCATATTACTCAATTTTTATCATTTTTTTAAATCTTGTATTTTTTACAAATTTGCAAACCCCCAAAAAATTGAAAAGTTTAAAGCAGGGTTCCCAAAAAATTTTGGGTGACAAAATTGGGAATTGCCAATCTCCCGATAGTGGTCGTTTGTGACTAAATTTTACATATGGAAAAGTTTCTAAAGTTATGTTTGGGAAAATGTTTTGTCATAAAATTTTGATGAAAACTAAAAAAATACTTTAATTTTAAAGGAAATTTTATAAAAAGAGAGCACGACAAAAAAGTGGCTAACGTTTATCAAATATTTTCCCAAACAAAAAAACCCATTTTTTAAAACCCACCCCCTTGTCCGATCACCCAAATTTTAAGAAAACTTTGGGTCTGGTCAGAAACTTGGAGGGTGACCCCCCGGAAAAACCCCAAAAGTTGTTGGCTTTTTTATTACAAAATGTAAGTATGTTTGGCACTACTCGGATGGGTGACCACTTGAAACAAAATGTTATCTTTTTTTTACTATTTTTAAAGAACGCTCTTTAAACCCTTCTTCATTTTTTTTGTACTAGTATGTTATGTCCCCCCAAGCCGGTTTACAGAGGCCATTTTAGTTCGTTTAAATTTAAAACTCTTTGGAGGGCGGGTCATTTAAAAAAAACCGTTTCTTATTTTTATTCATGGTAGGACGGGGGAATATATAAAAAAGTTTTAAATTTTTTTTGGAGGGTTTGAAAGAAAACAATACATCATTTTTTACGGGTAATCACATGAGAAAACCAGTAAAAACGCTGCCCCAAATATCCGACCCAAGATAAAAACAGATTTAAAAACCCTATATGAAAAAAAATTAAAAAAAAAAAAAAAATAAAGGAAAAAAAAAACATGCACAACAGGAAACTACATATAAAGAAAAGGGAAAACCCAGCTCGAAAACAGGTAAACGCCCTTGAACTTTAAAAAATTTATCTTAAACCCATGGGAAAAAACTTTTTAAAGTTTATAATTTCATGAATCATAGATATTTTAATTTAAATTTGGGAAATCATTAAGATTTTTTTGGGGCACAATGCTATTGTTTTTCTAATTTTGGTTTACAATTCTTTAGTAGTGGGATTACAGCAAAACCCAGTTTTATCAAAAACACTTTTATTATAACTTTTTAAAAAATTTATCTTTAATATTGTCAGAAAATTCCATAAAAAATTTAAGGTTTTTGAAAGAAAAAATTATCACATGTTAAGACTGATTAATAATAGTGATAAGAAAAATTATAAAGAAGAATTATAAAAATTTCCCAAATTAAAAAATTTTGATAATCCCAAAAAAAAAGAAAGACACAGTAATACCCAAGAAAGTTAATAAAAAGCACTCAAGTTTCAATAAAAATCTAAATTTTCCCTGTTTTTTAAATTATCAAAAAAATATTTAATTTTTTTCAAAAATAAAAATAACTGTAAGTGGATTAGGGATCCCGTGTGTACACAAATTATTTATTCAATATATTATGTATTTTTTTGTTGGGTTACCCCCTCCCCAATTTCTTTAAACAGAATTTGAAAAAAAAAAAAAAAAGGGAAGAACCCTTAAATAAAGGTGCTTAAAATTTTTGTGACAATTTGATTTCAAATTGCCTAAAACTCCAATGTGGTGATTAAGAAATTGGGGACAAAAGAATGTAAAATTGAAATGATTTTTGGATCCCCAAAAACAAAGGATACATTATAATTAAATTTTCCATTAAAAATGGATTGATTAAAGCTGGTAATTTTTAAAACCCACACGCCAACGACAACCACGTTAAAAACCCACCGTTCTCGCCCGATCAGCGAAGTTAAGCAAGGGGGGTCTGGCCCAGAAACTTTGATGGGGTGCCCCGCCTGGGAACACCAAAATTGTGGGGGGCCCACTTTTTTATAAAATAAAAAACCCCTAAGCATTTCATTAAACTTTTTAACCCCAAAACTTTCTTACATTTTATAAACAAATCAATTGAAATTATATTTCAGTCCATGGAAAATTTTTAAGGAAAAAATCATCCCCGTCGGAGCGAAAAAAAACGAATAGAACTCATAGATTGTAAAAAAAAGCAAATCCCAATTCCCCCCAAATTTAAACATTTTTTTAAATTTTCTAAATATTAATATTATATTAAAATAATATATATATCAAAATTTAAATTTTAGCAATATATTTGGCTTCAGGTTTGAAGATTTGGTTCTGTAGATCGTTTGTTTTTTTCAGAAAAAAACTTTTATTTTATTTTCGTTAGAGGAATTTTGAAATAATTTAATTTTTTTATTAATTTAAAAACTGGATAACAGTCACAAAGAGAAGCAACAGCACAACATTCTGTATCCCCGCGCCAGACAAAGCGGGAATTAAAAAACTCCCATATGATAATTTTCAAAACAAAAACTAAAAAAATAGGAAACTACATTTTAAAGGACCAGCGTGCACAAAAAAAAGAGCTGACTAGTTAGAATTGCCTGTATCCGCCAGGGACGATTTTACATTGAGGGCCCCCTTGAACGTCATTTTTAAATAAAAGTTTGATCCCCCAAAACAAAAACCATTGTTTTTTTTGAAAAAGTCAATGAACACGAAATAAAACGGGTTAAATTTTAAATATATAATCAAAAAGACCCATACCACTTTAAAAGCACCGTTCTCGCCCGTCAGCAAAATTAACCCAACTTTGGGAAATTGGTCAAGTACTTTGGATGGGTGACCCCCCGGGAAAACACAGATGCTTTTGGTTTTTTTATTGTTTTTCAATTATTGAAATTTTTTTCAATAAAATTTTTTATACCCAACTTTTCTTATTTTTGTATAAAAGAAATCAATTGAATTTTTTTATTTATTTCAATACCCAAATAGTAAAAAGGGTTATGAAAAGGGAGAAGGATAAACAAAAAAAATTGATAGTAAACATGGGAGGTAACTAAAGTAAATAATTTTCTATTTAAAAAAAATTTTCCCATAATAAAAACCCATTTTGTTTGGAAAGAAAAAAAAATGCCCCCGCGAAAACAAGATATTAAGTTTATTAGAAACAATTTATATTAGTTAATGATATATACAAAAGAACAAAAAAAATAGATGAAATAAAGATAGTTAAAAAGAGCTTTGGTTCGGTTTTCCCGGGGCCCCCAAAAAAAAAAAAAACGAGTCGTTGGGTATAATTTATAAATGAAAATTGAAATGAAATGTCCACCCCATAAATATACAAACTCCCAAATTTCATTCGCCAACGATAGTAAGTTTTTGGTTTGGAAATCCCACCCCCGCTTCTTTTTTCCCGGGTTTAAAAAAAAAAAATAAAAAATAAATTTTAATAAAAAAAAAGGGTTAAAAAAAACCAACAAAAAAAGAACCAACACAAAATTTTTTTTTTTTACCCAGTTGGCAGATAAATATAAAAATGTTTTTGGGAAAAAAAACAACTTTCACAACCCGAAATTTTGGCACAGTAAGGAAATTGGACAATAAAACCCTCCGAAAAATTTTTTCTTTTTAAAATTTTTAACAAAATTTTTCCCTATTTTAATGGGTTCTTTTAATTTTTTTAAAAGGTTTATCATTCCCCCCCCTAATAACGTATATTAACCTGGCCAAAAAACCGTTTAAAAAAAAGAAATTTTAAAATTTAAATTTTAACCCCCCCCCAAAATTAAAAAGGAAACACATTTTTGGAGGTTTAACAATTTCAAAATTTTTAAAGAAAAAAATCATCCTAATTAAAACCAGTACTTTTTCCCATGGTTTAAAAGACAAAAAAAAGCAAATGTAGAAAAGAAAGGGAAAATTTATTCCTTTTTTCCCCCAAACCCCAAAATAAAACTACAAAATTAAAAATTTTTAAGTTTTTAAAACTAAAAAAACATTACAAGGGAGGAAAAATTTTAATTTTTACGCTTATCCTATTTTTTTAATTAAATATTAAAGATATCGTTTATCTATTTAACTTATTTTTATTAAGAAGGGGAAAGGTTTTAACCCATATTACCTTTTTTGCTTTTCCTTTTTGGTTTAAATACCCCAATAGTTTTATCTATTATTTTTTAAAATTATTTTTATTTTAAAAGGGAAAGGAAAAAATGTTAAATCCGATTTTTTAAAATATCATCAAAATTTTTTAAAAGACAAAATATCTTTGTTTTTAAAAATTTTAATATTTATTAAAGATGGGATTTTGGAAAATTATTTTGATCGATTTTTTTTATTAGTATCCCTTTACTTTAAAAAATATTTTTATTATTGTTTTTTTAAAAGTAAAAAAAAATTACTTTAATAATTACATGGAATTTTTAAAGGAATTCTTTGAATAAAATATATAAAATAAATATTTTATATATTTTATATATTATTATATATATTTACTTTTAACCCAATAATTATTATAATGTTATAAAAATATATAGATATAAAATTATATAATACCCCTCTTAATGGTTTTAATTATACAATAAAGCTTTGATTGTTCACATCTATTTTCATAAAAATGGCCAATCAAAGCATTCCCCCCTTCAAAATACCCATAATGTTCCCCCCCAAAAAAACCCTTTGCATATAGTTGAAAAGTTTACTAAAAAAAATTTTGTTAATGCTAGTATAAATTTTCTACCAGAAAATTTAAAACTGAAATTTTTTGTATTTAAATATTTTAACTCGTTTACAAAAATCCCATATATATATATCGAAAAATTTATATGTAAAATTTCCAATGGGGGGTTTGTAAAAATTTAAACCAAAATTTTATAAAAGGGTTAAAAGATGACTAGGTTAGCCCGCCGACCCCTGAGTTCCCCTCATGCAAGGAGTGACTGCCGTCCCCGGGGGCAGCCCCGAACCCCCGTTTGGGGGGGGGTTTTTCCCTTTTACCGACCTTTGTCTCCTTTCCTCCCCCTGTAACCCTAGCCCCAACTTTTTACCCCCCCATGGTTAGGTTAACCCCCAACTCTTTTCTCTTTTACTAAATCATTTTTTTCCCCGTTTCCCCCCCTTTACCCCTTCCCTCTCCCATCTTTTTTCCTCCCTTTAACGGGTCTTTTTTTTTAAAAATTTATTTACTTATTTAACTAGACTAGGGGGAAAAGGGTTTCTAATACATTTTTCCTTTTAAAAAAAAAGGTTAAAAGGGGGGATAGCGCGAACGGGGGTTCCCCCCCCTTAAAAAAAGTGCGCCCCAAACCAATTTGGGTTAATCCCCCAAGGGGTTTCAGCGAACCGGAGTGCAAGGGTAAAGCCTCGCCTTGGGGGAACCCCCTTCGTGATCACGGTATCTCCTTTTCCCCAGGTAAGTATGCAAAAAACTACCCCACCCGCCGACCACCCATCGCTCACACTCAGAACCTCAAAACCATCTACAATACTTTATCCCCAAAATAAAAAAATTTTTCCCCTTTTTTTTTTAAAAAAGAAATTAAATGAATGACAAAATTACATTTCAAAAATAATTTTAGGCCCCCAAAAAGTTCACATGCAAGGCATTATATTTTAAAACTACCCCCGGGGTACATATCGAAAGGGGTGAATAAAAAGCCCCCGGCGCAATTAATTTTAAAATTCAAATATGACATTTCCCAAGTCCCCCTTTTTTTTTTCAATTTTCGTACGCCATACTGATGTGGCGTACACACACACACATATCCCAATATATCCATAAATACCGATGGATATACATTTTCCCCGCATAAAGGGAATACAGACGTTTTAAAATGTACACGCGGATATATGCTTTTAAAGATTTTAATTTTAATTTTAAATACGAAAACCCACTAATTCACTCTGGAAGTAAAAGTCAATTTTAGACTATAATATTTTAGATATATTCCCAAATTTTTTGAAAATGGGCCCCCAAGTTGCTATGGGTGCCCTTAAAACTTAACCCGCCGGATCAGCCCGGTATTCCAGTACCTGGGGGTTTTGGTCCACTCCCCCGGGGGAAAATTTTCCCAATTTATTAAATAAAATTTTTAAACATTTGCAGGATCCCAACGTCCCCTCTGTAAATAGGAGGAGGTGACGCTTTAAAGGCATTCCTACACTGTTGTCGGAAACGACAAAGTAATACAGTAATTCCCAAAAAGTCCATTCCCTCCAAAGGGGATTTTTATAAATTTTTTGGGTTTTCCCTTTATGTCCTTTTTTGCGTTTTTTTTTTTTTGTCAAAAAGAATTAGTGTCAAATGGGTCCCCCACTAATCCCGGGTTAAACTACTCATAAACAAAAAATTTTAAACTAATTCATCAATGAAACCTTTGGGCCCCAGGTATATTATCCTTTTTAATATTATATCATAAACAAAAATTTTGTGCTTTAAAAAAAAATTTTTTTAACTGTGCCAACCCTTGACTTATCATCTACAGTGCCCTATCCCAAATTTCCCTATAGAAAAACATTTTAAAACATTTTTTTAAAGAAATGCAAAAAACAAGGGGTTTTAAAAAAAATTCTGTCCAAAACAACCCCGAACCCTAAACTACCCCCAAAAAATTTCATAGAATGTTTCATTGGTAATTGTTTTTCTCCTTTGAAGAGGGTTTTATGAACCCAAAATTTAAAAAATTTTATGCATTTTCAATATTTTACATTTGCCCCCCCTTTTTAAAAAAATGTACCAAAAAAGGGTTCCAAAAAGAGTGACGCTTTCCCGATTTGCTTCCCCGTTTCCCCCAAACGGTGAAATAATGCCCCAAATTCAATTTTGACAATATGGGAAACATATTGTGGAGTAACCCCCCCCCCCCCAAAACACATGATATTAAAGGATTTCTGAGAAAATGGGGAAATTTTCTAGGGTCTTCCTTTACCTCCCCATGGATCGGGGTATTTCAGTACCCCAATGGTTTATTACAGTACTGCCCCTTTGGAGCAATTAAAATGGGAAAATTTTTGAAAAAAGTTGATAATTTTAAAATCAAAAATTTTGATCCCCCCTGAATTTTGGGGTGGGTGAAAGACCTTCCCACTCCATGAGACATTTTAAGCCTCCAACCAAAAATTCAAGTGCATAAATGAAGTTTAAATTAAATAAAGGATTTTTTAAATAGGGAAAAAGAAATCCCCTCCAAAACGAAAAACTCAAACACGCGTATTAAATCAGAGAACCAAACCTAGATCACCCGATCCACTAAAAGAAACGTCAAACCCTTTATTTTTGCATGTTGCAATTTAGGTTAACATTGAACATTTGACAAATTTACGATTTTTATTACTTTGCCCGGGTTGGCCCGGTTTATTAGTATTCCATAATATTTTGTAATTTTCTAAATTTAAAACTGTTTAAACATTTTATGTCTACTTCCCCGGGGACCAAAGGGGATATATATTCGTGTCCGTGAAGCACGATTCCGACTCATCCAGGGGCTTTTGCGGGGTTTCTGGCACCCAAAAAAATAAAATTTCATGAAGAAAAAAAGGGGTTTTCAGAACTCCAAAAAGGGGCGGAATTAATAACTGCAATAGTAATAAAACAATAACAAATGGTTTGTGAAAAATGGGGATTACTGATAACAATGGCCCTCAAGAGTAGACAAAACATTTAACCCGAAATTTTTGGGTTTTAAACACTCAAGTCAGTTTTTTGGATTTTTAAATCCACGATGCAGAAAACCCACAAACCCTTTTTAAATAAGAGTTTTTCCCCTTTTCCGGGGTTGTCAAAAGTTTTAAGAACAATTCTTGGGATTTATGTTCAACATCAAACTTCGTGATCCTTCCCAATCAACATCGGGAAAACCCAGTCAGAACGGTCCCCCAAATCTCTCAAACCAAAAACCTTTTAAAAACCGCCCTTCCCCCCCCCAGAGGATTACACTAACAGTCCTCATCGTGGTTGAACAATTTTTTTCCCAGAATCTCGGCGAGAACCCCGGGAATCGCCCCTTTTGAAGTGACCTAAAAAAGTATGATCATGCTTTCATAATTACATTCATTCACACACTACATTTTACTGAGGTCCCTTTTTTAATACCAAAAAAGGGTTTTTTAGTTTTGTTTTGGTTTATGTAAAAAATGAGAAAAACGGGACGTAGTTTTCCCCCCTTTTTAAAAAAAATTACATAAACCTTTTTAAAACCCATTTGGGTCAAATTTTATACAGTAAAGTATTTGTGGGGGAAATTAAGATACACTATAAATAGTTTAAAAAAAAGGGCCGCCCTACAAATAACCCTGACACAAGGGGCTAAACAAAAATATAGAATACGAAGCCCTTATTATAATTTGGGCTTAAATTCCCCCTGTACTCAAAGGGAAAATTTATTTGCACATTTCGAGGGTTAAATACAAGAAAAATCTAAAACGAGAATTTAAAAAAGGGGGTTTGTTTTATCTTAAAAACCCTTTTTTCGATGATTGATGATTTAAAGGGAAAAAATATTTCCCCGTATAAGCGATCTTTCAAAATTTTTTTTGTTAAGTTTAGTTTGTTCAAACTACCTGGCTTATATATTTGGTTAACCCTAAATATATAAAAAATTTAATTTTATGCGTGCCCAACCCCATTAAGTAAAATAATTTGGGGCTTATTTTAAAAATTTCGGGTTTTTTTGCCCCCTTTTACAAAATGCCCCTTACCGGGAAACCTCAGTCTACCTTGTTGGGCAACGGTTTTCCATTTTTTGTAACTCTTTTTTTCCCTTAAACCATAAAAACTTTCGCCTTTTTTAAAGATTTCCCTGGAGGGGAACAACCCCAATGAGTCTTACTCAATTTTTTTATAGCCCCCTTTGGTGGGTTCAAACTCAAAATTGAACATAAAAATATAATGATTTTTAAAAAAAAAATATTTTTTTTATAGTTTAAGGAGGGAAAGTCTTGAAAAATATTTAATATTTTTTGGGTTTTTAATTATTTTTTTAGGCTTTTTAACCCTTCCATCCTCGGCTTTAAAAAATGAAAATTTTTTTTTCCCCTTTATATTTAAAATTTTACATCCCTTTCCCCTCAAAAAAAAGCCAACAATTTTGGGGTTCGACGGTAAATCACCCAAAAATTACATAAATTTTACAAAATTTTTTTATCTAAGATTACACTTTTATCCTAATTTTATTTAATTTTGGGGGTGAAAAAGGGTTTTCTTTATATAAAAAAATAAAATAAAGTGTAACATTTGCCCATGGCTTCCCAAAAATTTATTATTTTGCGATGTGGACGCGCGCGCCGTGCGTTTTGTATGTGTTTCCCCGTGCGTTGCCCCGCGTGCGTGGTATGTTTTGCCTGTGCCTGTGGTGTGCGGTGGTATGTGTACATACAATAAAAAACGTAGTGGTCTACCTACTATATTTACATTTTTGAAAACTACTTGAGATAAAATCCCCCCCAAAAATATTTGTGTGTGAACATACACAAATTTATTAATCAAAAATATGATAATGATAAACATAATCCACCCCGAGAAAAAGGTTTATCCTTTAGTTAAAAGCCCTAGGAAAAAATGACAACCAAAAATGATAAACTATGTCCATTTCTATATAGCGGGAATGCCCCTAAAGGGAAAAGTAATTTTTTAAAAAAACTGTTATTTTTTTGTTTAGAAATTTTTGATGAAAAAAAAATCCTTAAGGGGAAGAAAAAAAATGCCCCCAAATTTGATTAATATTTCCCAAAAGTTTTACTAATGAAGCCCAGTCTCATAAAGTAAACAACATTTAACTCAAAGTCCCCCAGGAAAAAACGGGGCCCTTTTTATTTGTTATTTTTATTTTTTGTGTTTGTTATTATTTTATTTCTACGCCAGTGGGTCTTTCGGGAATGTGGAAAACATGTGTTAACAAAAGAAAGGAAAAAGGGGAAAAAATGACGCCGGGTGGGAGCGGAGGGAAAAGCAAGGGGGACGGAAAATGGGGCTCCCCCCCTGGAAGACCCCGGGTGTGCCCCCCTTTTGGGCCCCGAATAATTTGTGTTGGCCCTGGGTTTATAACCCGTATCCCTGCAGGTTTTGCATGCAGGGTTTTTTTTTTTTTCCCCCGTAATTGGGGCCTATAGAAAAATGGTAAGGGTAAAAACTTGTGAAATAAAGGAAAAGGGCTGTCATTTTGTTGGGGGTTTCTTTCTGCCCTGCCTCGCCACTGGCGTTTCCTCTCCGGTGTTCCCCGGGCGCCTGGGTGTTCGGTGCCCTTGGAGCCCGTTCAGGTTCAAGACCCTGTTATAACACCCCCGTTTTTGCCCCAGCCGCTTTGTGTTGGGGGGCAAAAGAGGGCGAGGCGACCGGGGTAACAAATGGGGTCAGGAGTGGGATTTTGATATTTGATCAAATGACGCCCCCCGAAATTTTTCATGTCGTCCAAAGATTTGGGGGCCAGCCATGAAACGAGAGGGGGGCCCATGACTGAGGCCCGGCACGAAAAGGGGGTGAAAACCGAGCCAGGAAAGGGCCCGACACTTTCCTGCGGGCCGGTATGAGGGAGGGAAATGGCCACAAAGGGCCCGAAGAAACGGCACAGAGGGCACGCGAGCAGGCCCCCACCATCCTTTGTTCCCAGATGCCCGGCCAAAGGAAAGGCCCCGAGGAACAGTTCTGCCCAAATTTTTGAGGGCCCCACAGAGCCCAAACTGAATTGTGAAAAATGGAAAAATCAGAGTACACCGACCCGGGCCCGCCCAAAAGCGTGAAGAATGAAAATGATGGAAAGGAAGGTGCAGGGCCCCCCCTAAAGGCGGGGGTTCAGGGCCTGAGGGGGAGGGAAGTGAAGGAGGAAAAAGGGGGCGTCACGAGGTAAAATAACGTGCAAGCAAAAAGAAGGCAAAACGAGGTTTTGGCCCAAAAGATGCCAGGTGTCAGGTTTTCCGGGGTTTTTGCCCGGGGTCCCCTGGGGAGGAAAAACCCCCGGGCCCCGCAGCGTCGTGTCGGAGCCGTGGTCGCCCCCAGGGAATTTTGGGGGGGCCCCCCTCGGAACCGCCCCTTGGATTTTAGGGGGCGGGAAACTTTGGACCCGGTCAAAACCCCCCTCGTTGCCTCCCCCCACCCCCTTCCCCCCCCCCCGGGCGTGTTTTGTTCAGGAAAGCGTTTCCCCCCCGCAGCCCCTTCCGGCCCCCAGACAATTTTGTGGAAAGGGAAGCTAGTTGAAAGGGACGAGGGGAAAAGGGGGTCCCCGGGAGGCAAAATGGCCCCCCCCAATTTTGAAATAGGGTCTGCCCCCGGGCTGGGGGGCCCGGAAGAGAAGGCCCCCAAAAGCTGGGGAACAGCGTAAGGGGCCCCCCGGGGGAAGGTTGGGGGGGGGATCGCCAGCATCCCCCAAATGCCCAAAATTTAAAACCCGCTGGCCCGGGGGCTTTTAAAAAGCCGTTTCGGGGCACCACCACCAGGCCGAAAGGAAAATCCGGGCCCCCCTTGAAGAAACGGAATCGTGAGCATGGGGAACACGGGGGTCCCCGCTGGCCAGGATTTGGGAAAGGGGCTGGTAAAGGAAAGGGCGTACCCCGCGGGCCCCGGAAAAAATGATTTGTGGCCCGGGCCCCCGATTTCTTTTGGTTGACGCTTTAGGACCAAACCCCTGGGAAATCTAAATTGAGGAGGCACACCCTGGGACTTTCAGGGGGCGTGGGAAGGCCTTTTGGGGTCGAGGCCTTCCCCGAAGGAAACCCGTGGCCCCAGGGCCCAAACTGCTCAGCCCCGCCGTGACCTCCGGGGCCCGAAGGCCAAAGGGAGAAAGGTTTGATTGAGGAAGGTGAGCCCTAGCATTTCCAAAGGGTTGTGTTGGGGGGGTGCAGTGGGGGAAGGGCAAAAGGGGCGTTTGCAGTGTCAGAGGGGGAGGAAAAAAAGTCCCTTCAACTGGACGGATTTGATGCCTTCCCGCCCGGGGCTGAAGGACTGTGGAGGTATGGGCACCATCCGAGTGCATGTCCCAAGGCTAAGGAAAGTGGTTTCAGGGGGGAAAACTTTGGACCCGGCTGGGGAAGGGGGCCGAAACCCAGCCCCCCTTTATCCCTTTTTCCCCGGGGGGGCCCCGACTTGGGTAAGCGCCGGCCCCAAACCGCACCCCATGCAGGTGGAGGGCCCCCAATAAAATGGGAAAACCCCCGGCCCCCTGACAGGGACACTGGGGCTGAGAAGCCCCCGTGGGGGCCCCCGATATGTTGGCCCCTATGCCGAAATTCCAGACGCACCCAGGACTGTGTGTGTCACGGGGCAAATTTTGTGCAGCCCAAAGGGGCCCAGTGGAAAGGGTTTGTATTGGCCCTGGCAGCAGGTTTCCCGCGGTGGGGGGGGGTGGGATGTGGCCGATCTGGGGCGAGACTGCTTGCTGGGGCCTTGAACACCTAAGCAGAGTAAAGGGGTGGTTGGTCGACCTTGGTGGAAAACGGGTGAGAGTGCACGGTGAAAGATTGCCCCCTTTTCTTCCCGAGGTTGGCCTGTGCCCGAGGGAGTTATGGGTGAGCGACTGCCCCCTTCCCCCAGGGGCAGAGTCATAAACCGGTGTCGACTTCAAGAGTGAAAGCCCCGGGGGTAGAGGGCCTCGGGAGCCCCCTCCAAAAAACCCGCAGCTGGCCCCGAGGCGTAAGCGTTGGGTTTGGGGCCTTGTTTGGACCAGGGGAGGGGGGTTAGTTTTCAGTTTTTGTTTGCTAAAATCTTGATAAGGACCTGAAAGGGGCCCCGCTGGTGCCCAAAACGGGGGACTTGTGAGGAAAAAAAAGGGGGGAGCGTCCCGAAGAGTCGTCGGGTGAGCGAAGGGGGTTGGTTTGGGGTGGGGCCCTTGCCGACCCCCCGAGGACTTTGGGGCACCGGCTGTGGCGTACCAGGGCCAAAGGGAAACCTATCCCGGGGCCATGGTGAAAAAAAAAGATGAGGGTTTGCCCCAAAATAGCGGGCCCCATTTAGGACGGGCAGACGCCCGACCGAGATGGGGAAAGAGCATTTGGCGGTGGAAGGGGGGGATGCAGCCCGGGCGTTTAATGGTGACCAGAGCCCGGTCCTTTGGGGGGGCCCGAAGATATCCCTTGGGTGCCACTGCCAAACTACCGCCCCCACTCCTCCTCCAGAGGGGGACTCAAGAGAGAGCGGGGAAAAAAGCCGCGCCCCGGATGAAAGATTTTTTTTTGGTTTTTGAGAATGATTTTTTAAAATTTAAAATTTTCTGTAGTTGTTTCAGGTTTTTAGGTATGTCAGAGCAGACGGGTTTGTCCCGCCCTTTATAAGGGGGGGGTAGTGCTAAGCCTGGGGTCTTTCCCGGAAAACTGGCCCCCAAAAAATGTGTTTAAAATGAAAAAGGGAACCGGGCCCAAAAATGACCCCAGCTGGGTGTTGGGGGGCGGGGAGCCCAAACCAAAAGACGGGGTTGGGGGGCTTTTCCTGTGAAGAACCCCGTTGTGTGCCCCTTTTGGACCTGAAAATTTAAAATTTGTGTTTGCCCTGTTAAAGCAGTAACGTGCAAAATTGACATTTTCTTTTTTGGGGGTTTTCCCCCCGTATTGTGCCTATAGAAAAGTGTACGGGTAAAAAATTTTTGAAATAAAAAGGGAAAAACTGTCATTTTGTTTTACTCGTGCCCCTGCCTCGCCACTTGGCGTTTCCTCTCCTTGGGGGTTTGGACGCTGTGGTGTTCGGGGGGCCCCTTGGCGCTGTTCAGTGTTCCACACCTGGCGATAAACCGCCCCTCTGCCTAGCCGCCTTGTGTTGGTTTGGCCCGAGAGACGAGGGGGGTCGGCCGGGAACATTATTTTTTATTTTTTATTTTTGCCCCCTGTAAGTGTTAGGGCCCCAAAGGATTTTATTAAAAGACCTTGCGGCCCCCACCTGATTTCAAACCTTTTTCTTGGGGAATTTTTCGGGGAAAAAGGGTTTTTTTTTACTAATTGCTATGAATATCGATGGGGTTAGTTTTTTGTATAGAAATTTTTATTAGTTACTTTATCTTTTGGTACGAAAAAATATAAAAAATTTTTTTTGAAAAAAAGGGAAAAGGGTAAAAAGACAGATAGGTAGTACTTGCAATTTAATATTGTTGGGCTTGTAACAAGTGAGCCTTCTATGGAAAAAAATAAAAATAATAATATAAAATTTTAAAAAAAATAAAGTAAATCACAGTGGAAAGGGGATTTACTCCATGCAAAAGCCCATCGGTTTTTGGGTTAAATAAAGTAACATTAAAATTTTTCCAAAACATATAAAAGATACTTACACCCCAAAAATCAAATTCTTTTCACTACCCAAAATTTTTTTCGGGATTGTATATATAAATGGGGTATTTCTGTTTTGTACACCTCCCCTGGTTCGAATATTTGTAAAACAATATCGGAATAAAAAAACAATACATTTAGCAAAGTTGCAAATTAAAATTTCCAGCCCTAAATAAGAATCGTCAGGCAAATTTTTATTCTTTGGGGGAAGTTAAAAAAAAGCCCCTGGGAAAAACAAACTGAAAAATTTTAAAAGAGGGTTTTACCATTCATTTAAATTTTGACTTATACAGGTGGGGTTTTCCCAAAAATTTCTTCGCAAAAACGAAAAAGCAATAAGGGGGTTAAACGCGAAGTGGTTGGGTTGCCAAAATATTTCCAGGACGTAACAGAGGGGGTACAGAATTTTCAGGGATCTACAAAATTTCCCGTAGTAATATAATATTCACAATAATAAAAAGACGTGGCATGCATAATAATTCAAGTGAAAAAGAAGTAAGGTATCAGTAGAATAGTTTGTTAGTAGCAAGTATCAGGTCTATATTTATATTACGAAAAATAGTTGTTTTTTAAGAAATTTTATGTAAACTTTTAATACCAAATATAGTGAAAATTGTTTCTACTTTTTGTTCAAGTTTCTTCTATAAGTGGCCCAAGCTCTCGTTTTGTAATTAGTTTTTTTTTTCCTTGTTAGGAGTTTACTATACTTCCAGACTGGGTTTGAATCCTCCTCTGAGATCGGTAACCGAGTAAACGGCATCAAATCTCTAAAGCACAACACTTGACACCTTCCCGTCAGAGGTTACACTAACAGTCCTCATGTGGCGAATATATTCCGAGAATCTCGGCGAAAAAACCCGGCAATCGACTAATAGTGGTCTAAAAAAGTATGATAGGGTTTTTGGGTTTCGATGTTCATTCACAGATATTTTTTTACAACAACTTCGTTTACTACACCGGATTTTCCGCGTATGTTGGTACATGTATGATGATATGGGGTTAGTTTGCCCATTCAAAATTAAAAAAAAAAAGCCAAGGGGGGTGCAATAAAAAACCAATCTCTAGAAAATATTTTCTTGTAATTTCCCAACGAAATTTTGGTGCATAAATATATAACACCCCTAGATGTTTTTGTTTTGAACCCCAAAGTTTCATGAATCTTAAAAAAATCGATTTTGATTGTTTATGATAGTAAGGGGATTATATGGGGTTTTTAAATTTTTCAAGTGTTATATCAATTAATTTAAAATCTCCCCTGACAATTATATTTGGTTAATTTGAAAAATCATGATTACACCCTTTGTTTTAAATGTGCAACCTTTTAAGATAAATATCTATTTTCTCACGTAAACCTTTTTTGTCTTATATTTACGTTTAGATCCCAGCCTACCTTTGTGGTTACTGGGTGACCATTTATACCTAACTCTGGTTTCCCTTCAAAAACCATAAATCTTTTTGCCCCTTTCTAAAGGGGTTTGTGGAGGGGAACAACTTGTGTTTTATTCAATTTTTTTCTATAGCCCCCTTTGGGGGTTCATTAAAATATAGTAAGACTATTACATTTTTATTAAAAGTATATGTTTAAGGGGATTTAGTTTCAAAAACCGTTAGAATGCCCATTTCCCTTTTTAAGTAGACCCAAGAATTCATACACTTTCATTTCATCTAAAACCCAATCTTGAAGTTTTAGGAAGTGTTAACAAATTTTATTTCTGAAGGGAAAATAAATATTCTTAACAAAAAGTTTCGCCCAAATTGATACGCAAAAAAGCAACTAAATGATCAAAACAATTACTAAAGGAAAAAACAAAAGTTTTCTTATTATATGGGTTATATAAAAAAAATAATAAAATAATAAAAAATAAAAAATAATAAAATAGTTGTCAATGTTTTCGATATTTTATTTTTTTTTTCCCAAATGGTATCTCCCAAAGTTCAGTAAAATGGTAGCTAATTAAAGGGTTACAAAATCGTATGTCCGGGATGTAAAAAATAATTTTCGAGAATAAAAAAATAGCCACCGACGTTTTTTCTATTTAGTTGGTTTAAAATATATTTAATGGGATATATCAAACCTAAGCATTTTAAAAGAGCTAAGCCATTTTTGAATTTTCTCGCCAACACTAAGAGAGCTAGTTTAATTAAAACTTTTTTATAACGATATGTAAAAGGGGATAGCGGATATTGTATAACGAAAAAAAAAGGGGGGTGGGATATTTGTAAACGATAGTAAAAGGGGGATAGCGGAACCAGTCCCCAAACAAAAATTGCGCACCGAGTTAACCACATTTTGGGTTAATCGCAAGGGTCAGCGCCCAAAGGAGTGCAATGGGGGAGCCTCGCCTTGGGAAAAAACCGCCTTTAGATCACGGGATCCCTGTGCCAGGTAAATATGCTAAACAACCCACCCGCCGCCCCCGCTCCCCACTTTTGAGAACCCACCGCTCTATAACACTAATACAAAAATCAAATTGAACTTTTTTTTGCGAAGATTCCTAGTGAACTACATTATGTTCATATTTTTAAACTGTAGGGAAAAAAGATGCAATGATCCCAACCAATTTCCCAAAAAATTTTTAAATTTTTTCCTTTTTTAAAAGAAAAAGTAATTTTTAAGGGGCCCCCTTTTTTTTTTTTTTTTTTTTTTTTT
>NW_023660165.1:0-19821 GCF_015228065.2 Penaeus monodon | reverse complement strand
ATAAAAAATATATATATTATATATTTATAATATATATATATATTTATATTTAATTTTTAAAATAATATAATTATATGATATATATCTATTATCTTAAAATCTTTTTTATTTTATCTATATTCCCTATAATATTATATATATTTAATATTATAAGATATATTTTATAAATATTATATTTTAACACAACCAAAAAACCCCAAAACCCACAACCCAAAAACACACCCCAAAAATTTATTTTTATATATTATATATATTATAAAATATATTTAAAAATTATATATTATATTATAAAAAAAAAAAAAAAAAAAAAAAAACCCCTATTTTATATAATATTTTTTTATATATATATTATTTATATATATTTTATTTTATATATTATATATATTTTTAATATTTTATAAAAATATATATATAAATAAATAATAATAAATATATAATCCCCCACACACACACCACACACACACACAACACACAACACCACACAACCCACCACACAATATTAATATTTTATATATATATTATATATTATAAATAAAATATATTTTTATAATAATATATATAATTAAATATAATATATATTTGTTAATATATATATATATATATATATTATTATATATATATTTATATATATATAAATTGCATTATACTTTCCATAATATATATATATAATATATATAATATATTATATATATAAAAATATATATAATATAATATATATCCATCTTTTCTCTTTTCTTTACTTCTATCCTCTCTCTCTCACTGTCTCTCTCTCTCTCTTTTTCTCTCTTCCTCCCCTCTCCTCTCCTCTCTCTCTCCCCTTTTTCCTCGCCTTTTTCTTTCTTCTGTCTCTCCTTTTTTTCTCTCTCTCTCTCTTTCCTCTTTTTTATATTATAATATATATTAATATATATTATTTATATATATATATTTATTATATAATATATATATATATACATATATATAAAATTATATATATATATATATTATATATATATTTATAATTTAATATATATATATTATATATATTATATAATTTTTATATATATATATTCAAAAATATATATTTTTATACTTATTTTTTATTTTATATAATTATTATATATATATTTTAATAATTATATTTTTTTTTTTTTTTTTTTTTTTTTTTTAAAATTTATAAAAATATATATATTTAATTATATAATAATATACACTTAAAATTTTTTTTAATATAATTAATATATATATATATTTTATTATATTTTTTCCTTTTATTTTAAAATATTTTAAAATCTAATATATATAAAATACAATATATATTTTTTTTTAATTTTTATATTATATAATATATTTTATATAAAATATATCCCCTTTTTTCCAAGCACAACAAAACCCACAACCACCACCCTATATTTTATATAAAAATAAAATTTATATATATATATATATATAATTATATATATTTTAAAATTGTTTTTTTCTAAAATATATAGTTAAATATAATCAATAAAAAAACACAAAACACCACAACCACCACCAACAACCTATATATTATTTTATATTAAATAATATATATATTTTTCTTTTTTAATTTTTTTTTTTTATTTAAGTTTTATGTTTTTTCTTTTTCTTTTTTTTCCTTTTTTTTTTTATTTTTCTCCCTTTTTTTCTTTTCTCTCCTTTTTCTTTCTCTCTTTTTTCCTTCTGTTTCTCTCTCTCCGGGTCTCTCTCTCCTTTTTTTCCCCCCTCTTTCTCTCCCCTCCTCCCCTTCCCCCCCTCTTTCTCCTTTTTACTTCTCCCCCCCCTCTCCTTTTTCTTTTCTCTTTTTCCCTCGCCCTCTCCCCTTTTCTCTTTCTCCCCCCCCCCCTCTCCCCCCCCTTCTCTTGCCCCCCCCCCTTTCTCTCCTCTCCCCTCCCCCCTCTCTCTCCTTTTTCCCCTTTCTCCCCTTTCTCTCTTTTTCTCCCCCGCCCCCCTCTCTCCTCTCTCTTATTTTTAATCCCCTTTCTCCTTTCTATTTTCCCCCTTTTTCTCTTCCCCTCTTCCCTCCTTTGGCAAATTTAAGGGGGTTTAAATCCCTTGAAAAACCCCACATTAAAAAAACAAAAATTTTTCCCAACAAAAGGGTTAAACCAACAAAACCAATATAAAAAAACAAAAAGGGAAGGGGTTTACAAAAATTTGGTAAAAAAAAGGAAAAAATAAACAGCCCAATTTAACCCCCACACTTAAAAAACCTAAGGAAAAAGGGGTTAAAAAATAATATTTTTAAAAATAATTCAAAAACGAAAATTTTTGGTTTTAATGTTAAAAAATTTCAAAACATCAAATGACCAATTCTCTTTACCTAATTTTAATCTTTCAAAAGGTCATTTTAAAAAAATTTTTTAAAAATTTTTTAATTTTAATAAAAATTTGAAATATAAGGGTAATAGTAATTTTATTTCCCCCAAAAGGTTATATTTCCCTTTAATTTTCCTTTTTTCATTTTTCTTTTAAAAATTTTTTTATTATATTTTTACCCAATTTTTCCAAATCATAAATTTTTTCATGAAAATCATTTTATCTTACCTAAAACTTTTTTCCCTTTTAATTTTCCCTTTTTCAATTTTTTCTTTTACCTTTTTTAATTATTATCAAAATTTTTCATTATATCATTATTTTTCAATTTTTCACATTATTATTTTTCCCACTTTTACAAAATTTAACACTTACCCAATAAATAATAACAATTTTTCTTTTTATAATTTATTAAATTAATCACTTTAATTATTTAGGGGGTTATAAAAATATTTTTTAAAATTTTAAAATAACAATAAAATAAAATTTTAATAAAATAAAAATAATAATAATTTTAAAAATTTATTAATTAACAATTTATTTTTTAAACCCTTTTTTAAAATTATATTAAAAAAATTAAAAATTTTTTTTTAAATTTTTAATTTTAATAATAATTTTTAATAAAATAAAAATTTAAAAATTAATAAAATAATAAATAAAAATAATAATAAAATATAAAATGAAAAATAATGATAATAAAATGGTAATAGTAAAAATTTTAAATTAATTTTTTCACTTATTACCCAAAATTTTTTTTATTCTCACTTTTATCATCATTATTGCCCATATAAATAAAATTCTGGTAATTATTATCATTATTCCCTAAAAATTTGGCCAGAATCATCAAATGAAGGGAAAAAAGGTCTTTTTGGGATCTACTCAAAAAAGTCTATATTTCGCTAAAAATTTTGCCGTTTTTTCGCCCTTTTGGGGGATTTTTTTTTTTTTAACCTTTTTTTTATTATATAGGGACAAAATTCCTTTTTATTACATCATTTTTTCAGGGTTTAAAAAAAATTCATCATTATTATCTTTTATCTTTATCATTATCATTATTATCCCCATTATCATCATTATAAAATTTTTATCATCATTTTTGGGCAATTATTATTGTATTAAAATCATTATAATATAATTTTTACAACTATACAAATTAAAACCTAAAAATAATAATAGAAATTAACAATGAAAATAAAAAAAATAACTTTTTTAATAATAATTTTTTTAAAATCTTTTTTTTAATTAATTAATTATTACTGTAATTTTTAAAAACTGTTAAAATTATTTTTTTTTTAAAATTACCCCTCCCAGAAAAAAATAAAATAATGATAAAAATTTTAAATAATAATTTAATAAAATTTGTAACAATTATTATTTTATTATACTTTTTAAATTAATATTTTGTTATTATTATTTTAAATATTTTTTTTGGAAATAATACAAATAATTAAGTAATAAAAATAATAATTTTAAAGATAATATTAATAATAATAAAAATTTTAAAAAAATAATAATATAATATAAAAAAATTTAAAAAATAATAAAAATAATAAAAATTTTTTTATAACAATAATAATAATAAGGTAAAAAGGTAAATAAAATTAATAATCTCAAATGTTTCCCAAATTCTTTTCATTCTCACTTTTATCATCATTATTGTCAGGGATTAATAGAATTTTTGAAAGTATTTTTATTATTCCCAATTTTTCCCTAAATTAAATAAAATAATGAAAAAATGCCCTTTTTGGGGAGTATATTCTAAAAAAGGCAAAATTTTTTCGCTAGATTTTGCCGTTTTTTTCCTATTTTGGGGATTTTTTTCTTTTCCCTTTTTTTTTATTTAAAATTTTGGGACCCCAATTCCTGTTACTATCAAAATTTTTAAACATGATTAATCTCATTTTTTATCTTTATCATCATCATTATCATCATTATTCAAAAATCATTTATCATCATTTTTGCAATTTTTACCCTAATTATTGCAATTTTTAAATCATTATTTTGAAATTTATACAAAAAAAGGGTTTTTTGACACCTACTTAAGCATAAGAAAAATTTTTGTTTTCCCCTAATAAAAAGATATTTTTTTCCCAACTTTAAACCCTTGGCCAAGGTTTTTCACTTTTTGGGGGCAAAAGTTTATGAAACAATAGATTACTCATATACATGCACACACGCAACAAACACACACACACCACACACACACATATGTATATATATCCCTATAAAAAGGAAAATATTTCTGTCTATGTTTATATGCATACATATGTTCCCATGTAAAAATCTATTATCTGTCTGTTTTTAAATAGTTTATATATTTCTATTTATTTTTTTCTATCTTTTCTATTTACCTATATATCTGTCTATGAAATGCTTGTCTATCTATGTATATAAGTAAAAAAATGTTATGTGTCTGTTTTTTTTTTGTGTGTTTGCTTGTGTGTCTTTTTTCCATGTGGGTGTGCCAAAACCTAAAACATTACATCCCATATATAATATAAAAATTATATATTTTATATATATATATATATATATAAAATATATATAATATGTATATACATACTTATAATGGAAAACCAATATATATATTTTATATATATTATATATAAATTTTATAATATATAAAATATTTTAAAAATAAAAATTATATATTTTTTAAAATATATATATATATATTATATGTTATCCTATCTATATACATTCCCTTTTATTTTAATTTTATATATATATAATATATTTATATATATATATATAATTTTGAAATCTATCTATATAAAATATATTATATATATATATTATATTTATATAAAAATATATATTTTTTAATATATTATATATGTATACCCCCCACACAACACACACACCCCAAAACCCACACAACAAAACACACAACACATACACACACCCACACACACACACACACACAACACACACACAAAATTATATATATATAATTATATTTTATATATTATATTTTATTATATATATATATATATATAATATATATATAAAAATATATATGTGTGGGGTGTGTGGGTGGGGTGTGTGTGTGGGGTGTGTGTGTATTTTATATATATATATATATATTATATATATATATATATATATATATATAAATATATAAAAAAAAAAAAAAATATTTTTTTGTGTGTGTGGGGGGGTGTTGGTGTGTGTGTGGTGTGTGAGTGTTTTATTGTTAAATTTTTTTATTTTTTGTTGGGTATATATAATATAAATAATATATATTATATTATATATTATTATATTATTATATGGTGTGTGTGTGGTTGTTTTGTGTTTGGGGGTGTGTTGTGTGTGTTGGGGTTTGTGTAACCAAAAAAACCAAACATTAAATTTAATTTTTGTATTATTGTATTAATAATTATTATATATAAAATTATTTTATTATTATATTAAAAAAAATTATTTTTGTTATTATAAAAGTTTTATATTATATTTAAATATCTTTTACAAAATTAAATTTTTAATAAAAAATAAAAGGTTGGTAGGTTTGGCAAAATTTGGTTTATTAAATTTATTTATATTATTTTTAATTTTATTAATTAATTAGTTGGGTAGAATCCAAAGTAATTACATTAGGGGGTGGGTTGTTAAAAACCTTTTTTTGAGGTTAAAATCCTTTTTTTTAGGTTAGGAGATTGTAAAGGTTATTTAGGTTGATCTTTTTACTTATTTGGTGAGATATAGTTAGGGGGTGAAATAAAAAAAAAAGTTTGGGAAGGGGTATTTTTTTTTTAAGGTGGTTGGTGGTATTTTAATTTAACTAGAAATTTTAGATAAACCCCCGCAAAAAGGGGGATTGGGCATTTTTTAAAAATTAAATTTTTAAGGAATAATTTAATATATAACATTTACGGGCTAAGCTTTTATGGAGTTTTTTTAACCCCAAAGGGCCCAAACAATTTCTTTCTTCTCCCTAGAGTTTGAAGAGGGAGTTGTAAGGAGGGGTTTAAATTTAGGTTGAAAATTTTTTAAAGTGGGGAAGGTAGTCGAGTGGGGATTGGACAATAGAAAGGGAAATGTAATAGTTGGTTTTTTTATTTGTTTAACCTTGGTTGGGTTGGTGGTTTTTAATAAATATTTTTAAATCCTTTTAAAAAAACCTTATCCAAAAGAAAAAACCCACCGCAAAAAAAATAGCAAAGAAAAAAAATAGAGAAATTTTTTTTTAAATTTTACAAAATTTACACTTATATTTTATACATTTTACATTTATTATTACGTTTCACTTATATATTATGATAAACACAAAACAAACAAAAATATACCACTTCCCCCCTTTTAAAATTTAAATTTTTTTATTATAATTATTTTTTTATATTAACATTTGGGAATTAATTTGAAGATTTCTTGAATGGGCCCAATTTATTTTAGTTTTTTGGGAATTTTAATAATTGGGGATTAGGGGTTAATTTAATCATTATTTATTTGGGTTATTAAATAAAGTTAACTTTACTTGGGTTTTTTAAAAAAACTTAACCAAATTAACTACCCTACCCTCCCTAATAAACCAACTAACGAACTGAATTTTTAAAACTAACAAACAAACAAACAAAACTAACCTTAACAAAATAACTAAAAACCAACCTCCCCGTAAACGGAAAAACAAAAAACCCAAAATTTTTTTTACAATTAAAAACTAATCAAAACCAAACATAACCACCAAAAACCCAAATTAAATAACCAACCCCACCAAAATAATAAACAAAACCTACCAATCAAACCTAACCTAAACCTAACAAAACCCAAATCCCCCAATCTAAAAAAACATAACTAAACCCTAAATTAATCTAACCTAACCAACCAAAAACCTACAATTTAGAAACTAAAACCTAACCATATAACTAATAATGCCTAAAAAACCTAATTACCGAAAAGAATAAATTGAAAATAGCCCAAAAAAACCTAATTATCAATAAAAGGAAACCCTCAAAACAAATCGAATTAACTTAATTTATCTAAGGAAACTAAAGCAACCCATTTAACAAAATCTAATTAACCAAACCAAACCCTACTATACCCTAATTAACAAAACCAACCAACCCATACAAAACCTAATTAGATAATCAAAACCGAACCTAACAAAACCCAACAAATAACACAACATAACGAACTAAATTTTCTCTAATCTAAATATTTTAACTTAACAAAAACAAAAACAAAAATTTTTCCGTAAAACTGATATAACAGAACATAACTAAAAAACCCAAACGTTTTAAACCCTAATTCATAAAAAACGGAAAAAAAAAAAAACCTTTCAAATCTACTACAACCGAAGATAACTAAACAAACCCTAGAACCAATCAAACCAAAACTAAATTTAAATATCCTTAAACTACCCAAACGTTTTCTAAAAAAATGAAGCAAAATGCTAACATAAAAAACAAAATCTTCCCAAAAACGATCAAAACTAACCAAGGCCAAACCCACCCAACTTATGAAAAAAACCAACCTAGATAGATGGGCCGGTAAAAGGCGACTAGATAATAGGTAGGTAGTCGTAGGGTTGTAGTAGAAGGGTAGGGAAAGGGAGGTAGATAGCCCAAATTTTCAACGGACAAAAATTATACAAAAATACATACTTTAAAACACAGAAAAAACAGCCTATAAAAAAATAAATAAAGGTATTTTTATTATAATATATATATATATATATATATATATATATATAAAATTATTTTATATTATACCGACATATACACACACTACTATTATGAAATATTACCTATCTATTTTTCTACGATCTTCTATCTATATAATATGTAGGGAGTATGAAAGTTTTATATATTAAAATAATTTAAAAAATTATATATAATAATTTTAAAAAATATATCCAAACCCAATAATATGATAGACATATATTAAATTTTTTTATAAACATGTTTGGGGGGTGGGGGGCCCCCTACCCCCCACCTTCAGTGGTACCCCCCAACAGCACGAGGTCTGCCCCCCCGGGGACTCTCTTCCCCCCAGCCACACCCCCAACGGCACTAAAACTCGCCCTCACATGAGGGTCGACCAATGGCTTCCCAAGGAGGAGGGGAAGTGGGGGGTCGACGAGGAAGGAGGCCCCATTGGATCATCCACGGGAGTCTTCTCCCATTGGTGGGAAAGAGACGCTCTCGAGGGCGCAGCGGAGATCGGAAGGGAAAAGAAAAGGAAGAAGCGATCCAAAAAAGACGAAGCAAAAGGGAAAAAATAGACAAAGAAAAAAAAAGAAACGAAAAGGGGAAGAAGCGCCAAAAAAAACGAAGCAATAAGGGAAAAATGAACAAAAAAAAAAGAAGACGAAAAGGGACGAAGCGATCCAAAAAAAATGGAAAATAAGAAGAGAATAAGATTAATAATAATTTAAAAAAAAAAGTTGAATAAAAAGAAGAACAAGGAAAGTGGATAAATTTTATATATATATTATAAAAATATATATATAAATATAAATTTAATTTTAAGAAAAAAAAGACTAAAAACGATTAAAAAAAAAAATTAAGAAAAAAAAAAAAAAAAAGAAAGTGAAGAATTTGAGAAACATAAAAATAAGATTAAAACAAGCTGGAGGAAGCGAAAAACAATAAATTTAGAATTGTTGCAAAAAAAAACTAGAAAAAATATAATGAAAAAATGAAAAAATTTTACGGTAGTAAAAAAAAAAAATAGAAAAATAAAGGAGAAATTCAGTAAAAATAATTGAATAAAAGATAAGACATATTCAATAATAAAGAAAATAAAATTACCAAATAAAAAATACAACATAAAAGATAAAAATAAAAAAAATAATAAAAAAAAAAAATGATAAGGAAAAAAACAGATACAATAAAAAATATATTTAAATTCGAATGTAAAAAACATAATAAACAAAAATTATTATAAAAAATATGGAAAATAAACAATAAATGAAATAAAAATACACATTCGCTTAATTATCCTCTCCTATTAGTGGGGGTTAAGAGGGGAATTAGTGCTCCGGGCGGTTTTATAATTTTCTCTGAAGGGGATTTAAAATAAACCCTAAAGTAAATTAACAAGCAAATTCTTGTTCGGGGAAACAATTGGTATCCAAAAGTCCAAAGTAATTTTATTGATGAAATCAAAAAGATTCATTTTAAAATAAAAAAAATTTAATTTTCAATTTTTAAATTTTTTCTTTTAACTGATTATCATCATGAAATAAAAAAATCTAAGATCAATATCAAACAAAACAGTAATAAAAAAAGACGTTCTAAAACAAGGGTTTATCGAGAGTCAAAAGGGAAAAAAACATCAATGGCAACCAGAATGACAGAATAATACCCAAAGACAATATGGCAAACCAGAGTAACAAAATAAAACCCAGAAAGACAAAGTGGCAACCCGAATGGCAACTGGCAAACCAAAAAAAAATATGACACAGAATTAAATGACATGAATGACAATATGGTAACCGAAAAGGCAATATGGCAACCATAATTTTGAAAAAAATTTGGCAACAAAAATGACATACAACCGGGAAAAAACAAATGGCACCCAGAAAGATATGACAACCATAATTAAAACAACCCTAAAATTTCTGGGAAAGAATGACATGACAATATGGCAACCATAAAAACAATATACAACCAAAAAACAGAATGGTACCGAATGACAAATTTCGTCTTTTTTGTTTTCATGGCTAGGATTTTTCGCTGTTTGCTTAAAAGTTATCCCCTAATTTTGCCTAATGCCCTTCTCCATGGTGCCAGTTTAGTTTTTTTACACATGAAACATTTATTATCATTTGGGGGCTATGCGTTGGACCTTTCAGCGTTTAAATACTAATTTATTATTGCGCTTTCAGGGGTTTTTGAAAAAATGTTTTTATTCATATAAATACTAAACAGCCTATAACATAAAGTGCAGTCGCCCACGAAGGGTTTGTAAACTCTTACCCTCTGGGCCATGTTCTCGCTCTCGGGGATTCATTCGTCAAGGGGGGAAGAGGCAGGAGGGAGGCCTTTTCTTTCCATCGAAAAGGGGGTGGCCCAACCCTCTCCTTACGGCAAAACCGTCCCAAAATGGCTGGAGACTTTTTAACTATAAAGAGGATGACCCCATCAGAAAAGCAGGTTGCTCAGCGAAAAATATAAAAAAAATGGGGATCTGTATACGACACTAACTCTTCTCAACCTGACCCCACCCGCTAGACAGCAGCAGTTCGGCGGGATGTCAATGTCACACACACACCTAAATGGGGTGAGTTTTATAAATTTAGTACTCACAACACACCGAAGTCGTGAGCTAAAAAGCTAGCATGTTAATGTAGGCAGCAAGGGGCCAAAAGGGAGCAAAATGTCCCTTCCCCGAACGCCGAACCGACCAAACCCCCCTCGACGTCGGTACTGCGGGGGCAATCAGTGCTGAAACCCCCGTAGACTCGTCAGTAACCATCAGGGGGGGCCAATTGTGCCAATTAATGTCATGGCTCCCCCTTATTAGCATTTGTTGACACTGGCTCAGAAGTCTCCATTGTAAAGCCTTAGTTTTACAAAGGATGTGGGATACAAGAATACCCAACTAGAAGACTATACTAGGAGGGGTCGGGTCCAGAAGAAGCCTCATCGAGGAAAAAACTCGATTGATTTTTCCCCCAGATTAGATTAGCAAAAGCTTTTTTTGTCCCGAAATTTAATTTTCCCAGGGATTTTTTTGTTTGGTATGGACTTGTTGGGGACGTGTCAATTTCACACTTTCTCCCCATACCAGCCCTTTCAGCTTATTCATCATTAAAAAAGGTCTTTGGGCCATTTCACTTCACAGGCACAGTCTTTGCACGAATCTGTTTCAGAGCCAGATTTTTCCCAAAAAGCTAAGCTTCTCCCGCAAAGGTACGCCAGCAGGCCTATAAACCCCAAAACCCATTGAAAAAAGACTGACACATTAAAAAAGATCTGGAGACACTTTCTGGTTTGTTCAGTATGTTCATGTTCAAAGAACCACACCTTCGGGGGAAAAGGCCCCAATTTTTGTCAATGTAAGGCCCTTTTGGGAGTTAAAAGGGGATGCAGTTTTTTGGAATTCAAGGGGGTACTATTTTATGGTTCCAAAAAAGTTTGCAAAAATCACGCCACAAAAAGAATGCGATGTTTGGGTCGTTAATCTTTTGGGACGAAACCCACTTTAAAAATGGTAAGAACTAGGGATGTTTTGGTGTTTCGAAAAAAGAAGTGGCACCCCGTGATGGTGGGGTTGGGTTCCTCTTCTGGTCGAGGAAAAACCCAGGGTTTCCAGGGTTTCACAGGTTTAGGAATCCTGTCGGCAATGATTTTTAGCACCCATCCTTTTCAGAGGATGACTTTGTTTTGATGGCCCCTTGATTTTGGGTAGAGGATACCATTTCACATCTTCCTGAGGTTGACCCTTTTCCAACACCCGCCTGGCAGTAACACACTGAACCCGACAAATAGTGAGGGAAAAGAGGGGGTTTTGTCATCACAAGGATTCGATTTAGATCCCTTTTCTAACTCACCCTTCCCCATCGAGTCTCGTTCTAAATTGGAAGACGTGTTGTACAATATCCATTTTCTTTTTAGGGGGATAAAACAAGCATCGGTACAGGGCCCGGTGTTGCACACCATAATAACCTCGAAAATAAGCCCCAAACTGACGCGGAGTGGCGCCTTCCACAGGGCCCCTCGCCCGGTCATCAGGAGAGGTGGACAGATGCTAGAGGCTGGGGGGAAAAGAGCCTGCACATCACCGTGGCTCTCTCCCGTGTGCGGTTAAAAGAAAGATGGTTCGTAAAGGTTCTGTTGGATTTCAGAAACTTGAATTCGTTAAACCCACCTGAACGATCCACTTTCCTGCAAGAGGCGATAGATGACCTTAATAGACATCTGTATTTTCATGTTAGATGCTAGAGCAGCTTATTTGGGGTGTGGAAGAAGGCCAGAAGGGCCCGGGCCAAAACAGCTTTTAGTGCAGTCATGTCTTTTTCCCGTTTAAAGCCTGCCCTTTGGGCTTGCAAAAAGCACGTAAAATTTTTTAAAAGTACAATGAATTATCTATCACCTGTTTAGGCAGGCATCTTTGCTACCTGATGACATTGTAATCTATATTTCCTCATTTGATCTCCACTCAAACATTTTGGTGAGACTTTTTGGTCTTTCTTTTAAAGCTGGTCTCAAGCAAAACCCTTTCAAAAAGTGAACTTTCCCCAAGAAAAGATCCATTTCCTAGGGTTTGAATTTTCTGGTAAAGGGGGTACCCCCCAAATCCATCTAAGGGATATGTATTGCTGAGATGAAGCTCCTAAGAATGTGAAAGGTGTACACGCCCCCTTGGTGCAACGGCTTTTCAGGAAGCAAATAGGGGTTTATGCTACTTTAGCAGCTTTTAACTCGACCCCAAAAGGGAAGGATACACCCTTTTTTGGGGGAAAAAAAAAGAAAAAGCCTTTTTGAGGCTTAAAAAAAAAAAACCCTAATCACGCGCCTATTAAGAAGAGGGGGGGGGAGAGAGGAGAGGGGACCAGAGAGAAGAGAGACAGAGGAAAGGGGAGAGGGGAGAGAAAGAGGAGAGACAGAGAGAAAGACAGGCGAGAAAGAGGGGAGAGATAGAGAGGGAGAAAGAGAGAAAGAGAGAAAAGAGAGGGAGAGTGAGGAGAGAGAGATAGAGAGAAGAAGAGGGAGGGGAAGGGGAAAGAGAGAGGATTAAAAATTATGATATATATATATATATATATATCATATATATATATATATATATATATTATGAAATAAAAGTCTCGTCTTTCAGTTTAAACCCCTCCCCTTTGGGTTTTGCAAAAAGGCACCGTAAAATTTTAAAAGTACAATAAAGGGTTACCCAAAACCCCTTTTCTAGGAAAGGCTTTACCTTCCCTCCCTTGATGACTTGTAAATCTATTTAGTTCCCATTTGTTTCCCCAAACCCCAAACATCTTGGGGGGAACTCTTGGTTTTCCCCTCTAAAGCGGGTCTAAAGCAAAAATTTTCAAAAAAGTTAACTTTGCCAAGACAAAAATCCTTTCCCCTAGGGTTTGAAGTTTCTGGTGAAGGGGAAAGCCCCAATCCACCCTAAGGTGATTGAATTGTGAGATAATTCCCCTAAGAAGTGAAGGTGTACGACGTTTTCCTTTTGGTGAAAACAGGCTTTTTCAGGAAGCCATAGAGGGATATGCTACATTAGCACCCCTTTAACTCGACCCTAAAGAAGGATACCCCTTTTCCTTTGGGGACAAGAACAAAAAAAAACCCTTTGAGACCCTTAAAAAAGGGAAAACTAATCACTGCGCCTTTTAAAGGGGGGGGAGGGGAGGGAGAGGGCCGAGAGAGAGAGAGCCCAAAAAAGAGAGAGAGAAAAACGGGGAGGAAAGAGAAAAAAGGGAGGGGGGCGAAAAGAGGAGGGAGAAGAAAAAGAAAAAAAAGGGGGAGCAAAGGGGGAAAAAGAAAAGGAGAGGAGAGGAGGGGAAAAAGAAAAGGGGAAAAAAAAAAGAAAAAAAAAAAAAGAAAATTTTGAAAAAAAATTTTTAAATAAAAAAGGAAAAAAGAACCTTTTTAAAAAAAGAAAAAAGGAAAATATATATATTTTAATTTTTTCTATTATATATTTTGAAAATTTATATTTTTTCAAATTTATATAAATAATTATATATATTTTAATAATTTACATAATAATATAATATATAATTAGGGGTAGGGGTTGGGGTTTTGTTTTTGGGGTTTTGGGTTTTTGTGTCTTTATCTGTAATTTATAAGTATATAATTTTAAATAATATAAATTATATATAATCTATATTTATATTAGTAGAAAAATTTATATCCCCATATATATATATTATATATAAAAATATATATTATATAAAATATAAAAAGGATATAATATATAAAATTTTATTTTTTTGGGGGGGTTTTTTTTTTTTTTTTTCTACATATTATTTAGAGTTTTATATAATATATATATACTATATATATAATTTTATATAATATATAAAATAAAATATATTAATAAAAATTATAATTAAATTAAAAATTTTAATATGTAATATATATATATAAATATAATATAATATTATAAAAATATATATAAAAATAAAAGTAAAATATATATTTTAAACCCCATTATACTATATTTTACTATATATAAAACCATATATTTTAAAATAGATCGATCTAAAAATATATATATTATTATAATATTATATATATATATATATAATATATAAAAATTCAAAAATTAATATTTATATTATTTTTATCATTATATAGAAATTTAGGAGGGAAAAAAATTTGGGTTATATTAAAAATATTAGTCTTCATATAGAATATATATATATATATATAGTTATTTAAATATATTTTAAAAATTTTAAAATTTTTAAAATATATATACCCCTAATAATATATATAGATTAATATATATATATATTTTAAAATATAATAAATATATTATAAAATAAAATAAATATATATATATAATATTTTAAAAATATTAATTATATATAAAATTTTTAATTTATAAAAAAAAATATAAAATATTATATATATCTATTATAAATTATAATATATATATATATATATATAATATAAAATTAAAAATATATATATATTTTATAATAATATAAAAAATAAAAAATATATAGTATTTTAAAAAATGGGAATAAAAATAAAAAATATATTTAAATATATATAAAATTATTAAAAATTATAAAAAAAATATAAAAAATAAATAAAATTAAAATATACAACACAAAACACACACACACACACACAATAATAATAAAATTATATAAAATATAAAATAATTTTAATATTTTTTATATATAATATAAAACAAAAAAATTTAACACACCACTAGGGTACATTTAAAAAAGAATTTATTAAATAAATTTGTTTTTTTTTTAAAAAAAAAATTATTTAAAAAATACAATATAAAAAATAGACTTTATATATACATTATACAATGTACATATAAAATATATATAATATATATATATAATAAAAGGAAATATATATACATATATATACAAAACATATAATATAATATATATATATTTATATATATAATATATATATATATAAAATTATGTTATATATAGGCATATAGATAAATTATAATGAATATATTATATATATATATATATATATAAAAATATATATAAATATATAAAAAAACAATCATCCCATCAGACCACAGGCACACACACACACACACCCCCCAAAACCCCAAAGGTATATATATATTAATATAAAAATATAATATATTATAATATAAAATATAATAAATATTTTTTTTTTTTTTTTTTTTTTTTTTTTTTTTTTTTATATTAATTTATATATTATATAATATAATTATATATATTATATATAAATATAATATTATATATATATATGATGTATTATAATTATATAAAATTTTTATATAATTAAATATATATATATAATAATATATATTTATTATACTAAATATATATATATAAATATGTGGGGTGTGTGTGTGTGTGTGTGTGTGTGTGTGTGTGTTTTGGGTGGTGTGTGGTGTTTGTGTGTGTGGGGATATATATATATAATATTATAATATATAATATAATATATATTATAATATAATATATATAATAATTTATAAAAAATACACAACACCACACACACACAAAACACACACCAACACCCACCAATATATATATAATAATATATATATATATATATAAAATATATTTAATATATAATATTATTATTGTTGTGTGTGGTGTGGTTGGTGGTGTGTTGTTGTGTGTAAATAATATATATAATATATATTTAATATATATATATATATATTAAAATTTTACTTTTATATATATATAAAATTTAAATTATTATATTATATATAATAGGATATAATATATATATATAATAAAATTATATAAAATTTTAATATATATGATAGTTTAAATAATATAAATATTTATTATAATCTATAAAATATATATAAAAAAAATTAATATATAATATATATATATTATAATTTTTTTTATTATTATTTTATTTTTCCATTTTGAAATGGTACACACACACACACCCCCCACACACCACACCAAACCCCTTAATTAATATAAAAAAAATAATTAAATTTTTATATATATTATATATTAAATTATATTGTGGGGAAAAAATATTATACTGTATAATATACACACACACACCACAACACACCCAACACACCCACACACAACACAACACACAATAGTATATATATATAAAATATAATATAAATATTAAAATATTTATATGTATTATAATATTTTAAACATATATATAATATTATATATATATAATTTTATATTATATATATTATTATATAATAAATGATATAGATACAAATAATAATATATATATTATTTTATAATATATATAAAATATATTTATGTAATATATATATATATAAAAAAACAATTTTAAAAGTGTAAAACATAAAAATGTGCGTAATTATAAATATATATATAAATAAAACTATATATTAAAATTTTAAAATATTAATAAATTTAATTATATATATATATATAAATATAAAATTAAAATATACATTATATATATATATATCATATATATATATATAATATATTATATATTATATTATATTTATAATAAAATAAATATATATTAATATATATTATATTATATATATATAATATATTGCACTCTTTTGTATATTATTTTATATTATATAAAAATTTATTTTATCTTTAATAAAAAGTATATATATATAAAATTTATAATAAAGATACATATATTTATTTTAAAATCTATATATTATATTATTATATATTATAATTATATATTATCTTTAATTTTTAAAAATTATAAAATTTTAAAATTATATAATATATTTAATATATATATATTATTATTAAAATATTACATATATTACCAACACATGGTCTTTTAAAAAAAAATGAATTTATTGAAAAAATTTTTTTTTTTTTTTGACATTTATAATATGTAATATATATATAATTTTAATATACAATATATACACACACCCCACACATATAAAAATATATTATATATTTTATAAATTAATTTTAAATATAATATACATAAATATATATATATTATATTATATATATATAAAATTATATATATATAATATATATATAATGTTATTATATGCATATGATAAATAATATATTATATATATATATAATATATAATAATATAATATATAATATAAATATAAAAAAACAATCTAAACGACACACAGACACAACACACACCCCAAAAAACCAGGCTTTAATATTAATATTTAAATATATATATATATTTAATATATTATTTTATATATATATATATATATATATATATTTTTTTATAATATATTATATATAAATAAATATAATATATAGGTTTTATTTAAAATAATATAATATATAATAATTTTATAATAAAAATATTTAAAATATTATTTATAAAAAAATATATATATATATAAAATATATATATTGTGTGTGGGGTGTGGGTGGTGTGTGTGTATGTATGTTGTGTTTTTGGGGTGTTTTGTGTGGATGTAAAAATTTTAAATATAATAATATATAAATAATATTATATTAAAAATTATATATAAATATATATAATTTATTAAAATACACACACCCAACCACAAACACACACACACCCAAAAACCCCACACACACAATTATTATATATATATATATATATTATTATTTAATATATATAATATATATATGTTTGTGTGTGTGGTGTGGGGGTGTGTGTGTGTGGGTTGGATAAAATATATTATATATATAATATATTATATATTATATAAATTAATTATTTTAATATATACATATTTATATATATATATATATATTATATATGCATAGATAAAAATATCTAGATTACATATATATATATATATATAATTAATATTATGTATATATATATATATATATATTTTATACACACACCACACACACACACACACAAAACCCCCCAACACATATATATATAATAATAATATATATATATATATATATATATATACATATATAATACTATATGAAAATATATATATATATATATATATTTTAAAAATTTATATATATATATATTAATAATACCAATTAGTAAAGTGTAAACATAAAAAATTGTGTACATATATTATTTTAATTTTAATATTAATATAATAATAAAATATATAAATATTATATATATTATATATATTATATATATATAAATAAAATAAATAAAAAATTATTTTATTATATATATAAAATTTATATATATTAACAAAATTAAATGAATAAAATTATATATAATATTTATAATATTTATATTATATATTATATATATAAAAAGATGCTTAAATTATATTATAAAAATATAATATTTTAATAATATATCCCATATAAAATATTTTTTATAAAATATAAAATTTTCCCTTAATATATATTTTTATTTTTTTATATATATATCTATATATATTTATATATATAACATTATTCTTCTTTTTTTAAGGTAGGTTCATGTCTGCCCCCCGGGGTAATGAACTTAATTTTATTTTTCATGTTTTTATGCTTTTGGAGTTAGATAGTGGTAGGGTCCCCAGTTCCTTTCCACGGGAATCCGGGTTTTCCCTTTTTTTTTTTTTTCTTTTTTTTAGGTAACATTCTCTTTTTTTTTATCCGGGCTTGGGACCAGCAGACTTGGGCGGGGTTGGCCACCCAGTGGCTGGGAGGCAATCGAGGTGAAGTTCCTTGCCCGGGGAACAAAGGGGCCCGGGCCGTGCCGAACCCTCGAACCGATTTCCGTTTTTTGCAAACTTTATTTGATGCCTAACCCTTCGGCCACCGCGGGCCCTTGGGGATCATGGGCTTCCATAAATTTTTTTGGCAAATTTTTGACGGGGTTTGCCATTGCTTTCCCCCGGGGTTTTTTATACATATATGATTATTTAATATATAAAATTTTATTAAATAAAATATAAACAATATTAAAAAAATTTAAAATATATATTTTGCATATACTATACTAATATATAAAAATATATATAATAATATATATATATTAATATAATTTTATTTAATACTATATAATATATATATATTATTATATATATATTTATATAATATATATATAATTTTTATATGAATAGATATAAAATTCATATATATTTTATATACACATTAACCCAAACCCCCGGATTTATGTTCGTCCCTTGTAGGTTTTTTTTTTATTTTGTTCATACAAAGGCTCCCCAGGCTCAGCCCCAAGGGTTTTATCAGAGGCCCTACTGACTGATCTTGATTTTCCCCCTTTCCCGAATTGGGGGGGAAAAAAGCTTTTTTTTTTTAAAAACAATTGATATCAATACTTTTTTATTGTTTTGATGTTTGTTCTTTAAAATTTATTAAAACTTGTTAACATTTTAAAACAATGAAATAAGCAAAAAATCCTTTTCCAAAAAAAAATCAAAAGGAAAAAGGGGTTTTAAACAGGTGGAAAAAAAGGCGGGTAGGAAAACCCGGGGGAAAAAAAA
>NW_023660164.1:10000-15000 GCF_015228065.2 Penaeus monodon | reverse complement strand
ATGGCCGCATCCACCCGAGGCGAGTCTCCAGGCAGGCACACGGCCCTCTCTATTCCTCGCGACGGGTCCTCGACTCCCCAACCCATGTCCCTGGGTGTCCCAAAAGTTCCTCCACCCAGGTTTGTCTCGCAGAGAGACAATCTAATGGCAGGGTCGCCAAAGGGAGACGAGCTAGGGGGCCATATAGCCTGGTGGCGATCCCGGATATGCAAGTAACAGGCCCCATGCCAGTCCCGGTGTAACCCCCGGGTTTGGACCTGGTCCGCCAAAGCCCCCGACCGGGAAGGGGCTGTTAAAAAAAGGCATCAAGGTGAGACCCCCCAAGACCGGACCCCGTCCAGGTTTTTGTTTCCCATAGAGCAAAACGGCAGTATCGGGCCTTGAAGCAGCATTTGGGTCCTTCTACATAGGTACGACATCCCAAAGCTCTTTTTGATCGAGTTCAGGGCCCTTTACGAAAAATCCGTTATGACTTTTGGTCTAAAAACCCCAAGATATGGACATGCTACCGGGTATGAAAAATTTCGTAACTTCAATGTCCTCCCACAAAGGATCGAAAAGGGGTTTCCCTAACAAAGCCCTGAAGCCCCTAAAATCTCGGTCTTGGCCCGGGAAACCCTTAAAACCTGGGGGGCTTCACCTCTTGCAAAATGCATCTAGAGCGCCAAAAGTGACTCCCAATGACTCAGATAGGATGGCACAGTGGGGCAAAGAAGGGGTCGAACTTTAAATTTTCCCCCAGTTTTGTTCCACAGACTTTGGCTGTAGCTTCCCGCCCAAAAAGGTTTTGAAAAGTTTTTGGTCAAGGACACACCTTGCCTACCCCCTGAATTTAACAGGAAGAATTCGGAATCCCCCACTACACTTTACACATTTTCAGTCCCCGTATAAAGGCTTGCTTTTAGGGCAAAAATTGTTTTGGGAAATTTCCCTGAGTCTCAGGATCTCCCAATAACAATTCCCAATCCCGGGGTAAAACGCCTTTTGGGGGTAAATGTGGGTTTGCAAGCACCCCGACCAAACTCACGACGGGCCCAAAAATTACTCGAAGAGCTATAAGGTTTTACCGTGGAATTGCCAGGAATCTCCAGACTGATCCCTTATAGGGGTTTGCGGATCTTTTTCGAAAAGTGGGCGAACCTCCCTGGTAGGGTGAGTAGTGTAATCCCACGGTAGTTGCTAAAATCCAATGTTTCCCTTTTCCCCCTTCAGAGAGGGAACCACGCCCCTCAGCGGAGGGGGGAATGGTCCAGACTCAGAGGTAGTCAGGAGTTGAGGCCCCGAGTCTGGGTTTCCCCCCAGCCTTACACTTCAGCAGGGAACACTATGCCGCACTTCTACTCTTCAGTTTGGAAAATCCCCATCCAAAGTCTGTGGGGTAGGGGTTCTCGTGAGGGAGGGGTTTTCGGCACAGACATCACTTGCATCCAACAACTTTTGGGAGGGTTCCCGGTTTTCACGAACCCCAACTGATCTGGATGACCGCCCACCCGCTGATCGCTGCAATCATCTTGAGGGGGTTTAGAGTTCAGTTTTTCAGGGTTGGTGGGCAGGGCGAATCATACCAAAAAAAGGCCCTTCACCTCTTCGCAAGTTTCCCTGAAAACTTTTCCTTGTCCTTCAGCAGTGTCGAGCCCTATGACCATGGAAAGGCAAGATTTGTTTTCCCATTCGCCGACCCTTGCGACACGCTTCAGGGGCCCTCTAATGTCTTCAGGGGATGGAATTTCTGCCTTCCCCTGGGGCGTATCCAATGGCTCCGAGTGCTTAGTGTTACGGTTGTGAGCTCCCACAGAGCAACTGGATCTGTAGGGGTGATTTTGTGAATGGGGCAGAGACGCCATGGTGAAACCAGGCACACTCCTCCCCCTAATCTGCCCAGGTAAAAACATTTTGGGGTGGCCACGGGGAGGGGGTTTTTTGAAGTGGACCCGCGGGGGAAACCAAAACCCCAACCTTGGTCGGTCCCACGAATTCGGCCTCTGGAACCTTGCAGTTCTGGAGAATCCTCATTTGGGGCTAACAAGAAGTTTTCGATCCCCTTTGGCCCGTACCTGTACGTGTCCCATCCAGTGATGGGGGGTTGGAGCGCGGTACCAGGACCCAAAAACTCCTCATTTTCTGAACCTAGCAAAGTCTCGGAAAGGAGGCTTTTCTCCTGCTGGGACAGCCCCCGAGCCATGGGGGCCGACAGAACCATACCAGCTCGGTCCGGGGATACGCATGAAGCCCCCAGAATAATGCAAACACTTCGAGGGCAATTGTCTCCCACAGATGCGATTTTGGAAAAACGCCTCTTTCACATCAATTTTATATCTTGGTGGGGCGTATACAGCAAAAAAAAAACAAAACCCAAAAAGCATGCTTCGTCTCAACGCCAAATACACTCATAAACCCGGTGTACTCAATCCCGAGGGTTTTAAGTGGGGCGGAGAGCTATGGCTCACCCGGGGAGGTGGGACCTCGCGCGGCCCCCATAGTGGTTCCCCATCCCATGATCGTTCTACATCTTCTTCCTCTGAGGGGGGCACCCACCTCAACCCCCAGTCGCTTAATTCCGCAAAGCAGAGGTAACGCTTTTTCCTGCTGCAGGCCCGGAGTTCCAAGCGCCTAGGGAAAGTACTTTTAACCCTTTGGTGGTCACTCCGGGGTGACCCCACCTCCCCGCCCCCGCCGACACACCCCCAAATAAAAGGGTCGGCCGGCTGGGGGGACTGCCCTCTGCCTTGGGGTTCCCGAGGGTTTTGGGGGTTTGGGGCGAGTAACTCCGTTCAAACCCGTGCCCCGACTTTTCCTTCAGCGGGAAACCCCCAGCCGCCTTACTTCGGGTGGGAGGGACAAACCCCCCCCCGTATATCCCTTTTTTTTGGCATTTCCGGTGGGGCTTTTTAAAGGGGGGGAGGATGGCAAAGGGCCCCCCCCGGGCCCCCCATTACCCCAGGGGCTTGGGGGGAGGGGGTTTGGGACGGAGCCAGACATGTAACACAGTGGGCCATAGCGCCGTACCTTGGGGGCCCCTGTTGCCCGAGATCCCCCACGCTTAGCCGGGACTGCGGTTTCCCAGTCCCATGGGTTTCCACGAGGAGGCATGCAGAAGTCTTTATGAGGAGAGGCTTGACCCGGGAGGGGGGAACTATGCAAAAACTGCTTCCTTTTGCAAGAGCTGCCATGGTGGGGAAACTGCAACGAGAAGGCATGCAAACACTTAACACTATCTAGGCTACCCACCCCCGCTTCACACACCATGCGCGTAAACACCCCCAATAATTTTAATAATAAAATTATATAAAATAATATATTTTAATATATATATATAAATATATATGTATGTTAATTTAAAAGTATGTTAAAAATTTTATGAACAACAACCACACACACACACCACACACAAACCCCCACACACACACCACACATATAAATATATATATATAAAATTAATATATTTTATATAATATTAAAAATAGATAAATAATTTTTATATATATTATATATATAATTAATATATATATATATAATATAATATATATATATATATATATTATAAAATTAAATAAAAAAAAATTTTATATATATATATGTTTATATATAAAAATATATATATTTTTATATATTTATAGTAAATGTAGGGGCAAGATATAATGGTGTCGAAAATGTCCTTTTCCTTTTAAAATTTGAAAGAAATATTAAGGACAAAGAATAAGCATAAAAATCCAACGAAATATATATAATTTGGTGGGTGTTTTCTATATATAATATATAATTAAAAATATATTTAATAATATATATTTATATATATATATATATATATATATATATATATTACCCACACCACAACACACACACACAAAAAATATATTTTAATATAAAATATTTTAAAATATAATTATTTTAATATATATATGTATAATATAATTTTATAAATATATTAAAATAATATTTATTATATATAATAATTTTTTAATTTTTTATTTTATATTATTTATTTTGATTATATAATTATATATATATATAATATTTATTTTATATATAATATATATATATTTTTATGATAAAGATAGTGATAGATAGATAGATGATAGATAGTAGATTAATAATAGATGATGATAGATAGATTGTTGTATGTTTGTATTTTTTTTTATATATATTTATATATATTATTATTATTATTATATATATAATATTATATTATATATAAAAATATATATAAAATTCTTTTACAAAAAAAAAAAAAATATAATATATATATATTATATATAAAATATATATAAGAAAATATAATATATTATATATTAAAAAATTTAATATTAATATATATTTATAATATATAAATATATATATATATAATTTATATAGATAGATAGATAATTTAAAAGATAGATAATAATAATAGATAAAAATAGATAATAATATAATAATAATAATAATAAAATTTTGTATTATTATGTATTAATATATTATTATATTATTTTATAATATATAAATTAATTATATTTTATATAAAATTTTATTATTAATTTTTTAAAAGATTATAAATAAATATTATAATAAAATTTATTATTAATTTTATATTTATATCTATATATATATTATATTATTAAAAAAAAAACAAAAAAAAAAAAATTTAAAATATATATTTATTAATCTTTATAATTTAAAAATTATTTATTTATTTTTTTAATTTGTTTTTTTTTTAAAAAAATTTAAATGGTTTTTATATTAAATTTTTTTCAAAAAATTTTTTAAATTTAATAATTAAAAAACCCCCACCCAAAACCCCAACACCCCACAACCAACCCCCAAAACCACAAAAATACCCCTACCTTTTTTGAGTTAGAAGTTCGGGCTTGCCCGGGTTTCATAAAACGATGGACCCCGTGGCATTTTATGGGTCTCATTTTGTTCTTTGACACTTTTGCCTGTTCGGAAATTTATCACAGGCCTCCTCGCCTTTGGGGGAAAAAGGTTTTTCTTAAGCCCGGGGGGCGTTTGGGCTTCCCTTG